>NW_024376301.1:0-99665 GCF_016808335.1 Panicum virgatum
CAGTAGCTGCGTATCGTGCCAATATTAGATGTGGGAACTTAAGTAGTGCAAGTACTGGGAAGCGCATTGATGAGACCTCTTCCAGCCATGTTCGGCAGAAGAGCTCGAAAGTTCATGTGGCTCAGTCATTACAAAATGGCATGACCCACGAGGATGCAATGCAATATCTTAAAGACCATGGCATCTTAGGTGGTACTTTAAAATTTTGTATAGCCAATAAGTTACTTAAAGACTATCAAATCTGAGTACGTTCTCCCGTCTGGAATCCCTTGAGGAAAGGATCAGTTTCCTGGAAGGAACCTGGAAATTAGAATCTGATGGATCAGTTTCCTGGCAGTAACCTGGAAATTAGAATCTGATCCCTCTTCCTTAAAGGTAAGCCAGTTTGTTTAGGTCTTCTGTAGTCATGTCAGTTATTTATACTTATTGCACTCACCTTTTTGCTAGTCTAGTGTGATGAGAGGAGCCTGAACTCCTGAGTGCCCGCCTGCTGGTAAGCCTGCAAATATATCCTGTTCCTGTGTTTTTTTGCTAGTCTAGTCTGGCCAGTAATACCATCTTGTTTATACGGCTAGCACGTCCAGGTTTACCGAATATCACATTCTGTCTGAAGGAATAGACGCGGTGGGGGCACGATTTGCCTACCATCTAGTAATAACATGTCATGGAGACTGCGTCAGCCTTGGTTCTTTCTGTTTACATGTTTTTCTACCTTCTGAAAGTACTGATGACTGTATATTGCTTTCTGAACAGCCTGTTATTGCTTTCTGAAAGGTTTACCCTGGAGCGATGTGGTTTCTCAAACAAGCTACTTGGCATTTATTTTCTTTGTGGCAATGTTCTATGGATGTAACTATGAACTACTTACTAGTATGCTGCCCGATGTAGTGATGTTCTCTTCTGGGAGGGATGCGGATGCCATTCAGCAAGCAATGCCAAGGAAGATTAGTGCATGGCTTCATTGTTGTTGTTTTGGCCTTGCTGTTTGGCCTGGTGTTGAGTTTGGCGGCCCCGTTTGAAATGGCCTTAGAACTGTTCTTTCCAAGGCAAGTCCTTGTGGCCAATTAGCCCTTTGGAGAACAACGTGGCTGATAACGTATTAGAACACAGAGTAGACAATCGAACTAGAAGTCCGGCGAGATCTCTCGCGGCAATCTGTATTGATGTTTATCATTCCTGTGTACAACCCTAATCCTCACGTGCACCGAGAGTTCTACATATATAGGGATTGAAGGGTCGTGGCGTCCGCTCGGGGAGAATGTTTGTCTCCTCGTGGACATGGATCTGTGATTATCCACTAATAAAGTCATAGTTAGATTAATGTCATGGATAGTTTGCTAATTGGATATTTTGATCCTCAACAAAAACCACAGCGTCGCGTGAGTTTCTGAGTGAGCTCGCCGGCGTTTGGAACTCCGGCCGAGTGGCAGCAGCCGTCCAATAAATAAACGCCCGAAGGCCGAACGCCACACCCCGCCGAGCGCGTCGCACGGGCTGTTTCAAAATGCTGGCCGCGATAATGATAACCGCGATTAGGGCATCGGAGGAAGCGGGCCGTGGGCCCAAGGCCTGGCCAGCTTGATGGGCCGCGCTTCCTCCGATCTGTCAAGCCTGCTTCCTCCGATCTGTCAAGCCTGCTTCCTCCGATCTGTCAAGCCTGCTTCCTCCAATCTGTGCTCCATTTGCAACGTGTGCTCCATTTGGCACCTCTGCTCCATTTGAAACCTGTGTTCCATTGGCACGTGTGCTCCATTTGCAATGTGTGCTCCATTTGACACCAGTGCTCCATTTGGCACCTTTGTTCCATTTCCCATGTGCGCTCCATTTGACCGGTCTGCTCCATTTGACAAGTCTGCTCCATTTGGCACCTGTGCTCCATTTGCCACATGTGCTCCATTTGACACGTGTGCTTCATTTGACACCTGTGCTCCATTGTGCAGCTGCGCTCCATTTGACATCTGTGCTCCATTTGAGAAGGGGCACCTCTGCTCCATTTGACACGTGTGCTCCATTTCGCACCTGTGCTCCATTTGGCACCTCTGCTCCAACACCCATTTCTGAGTTCCAAAGTCACAGAGTGGTAACTCGTAGGAACAGAGTGAAAAAGTCACGGAGTGGGTAGAAAATCTATTTTTTTTACGGGGAGGCAATTGGCCGAGATGGGCTGCAGGCTAGGACCGGGCCCAATTTCTTTTGGCGGGCTCAGGCCCGCCCGATTAGGTTTAATGATAACCGCGATTAGGGCATCGGAGGAAGCGGGCCGTGGGCCCAAGGCCTGGCCAGCTTGATGGGCCGCGCTTCCTCCGATCTGTCAAGCCTGCTTCCTCCGATCTGTCAAGCCTGCTTCCTCCGATCTGTCAAGCCTGCTTCCTCCAATCTGTCAAGCCGGCCGCCGTCGCCGCCGTCGCCGTCGAGACCAGCGGCCAGCGCCGCCGTCGTGTGAGCCGCCCAGGCATCTCCTCTCCGGCGGGTTGAAGCTCCACCGCGCCCTAGCCTCTCCTCTCCGGAGGGTTCTCGGTCAATTTCTCCCCTGTGAACCCTTCCTCTCTTTTTTTCTCCATTTCTCAGGCCTGCTGTAGGTTGAATATGATTCTTGAACTGTGGAAATGATCCATGGCTGGAATCAAGCAACTGAAGATTAGCCATTTTTAGGCATCTAGATTGTCTACATGGCAACATTTACATCATCTCACTAGAGAGCACTAGAGCAAATTATCTGTAGAGCAAATTATCTGTAGAAATGGAATCATGTTTTGATTAATTAATCACAGGGAATTGTGAACAGCTTAATCTTGAAATGGCAACTGCACAAGCTTTGTACAAAGAGGTGCTATCATTTTCAGTTGACGATATTTTGAAGCGGAAATATGACCCTTTCAAGGTATGAGCCTCTCCCAATAGGCAACAAACACTTCAGCAGCAGCAAGAGCAGTAAGAGAACCATCAGCAGCAGGAGGAGGAGGAACAGAGCTACCATCTTCAGCAGCAGGAGCAGGAGGAGGAGCAGTAGGAGAACCATCAACAATTCTAATCTGTTGATCAGCAGCAACCTCATGATAAGCTTCAAAATGCTCGTTCCGGGGATCATCTTGGATTCCTGGGTCACCGCCCTGAGGATCAGCTGCTCTGCTGCTGTTCTGGGCATCTTGCACGCCCATGGAGATCATAAACTGATTCCTCTCCTTCAAAATTTGTCCCATCAAATTGTCAACTGTGTTGAAATATGATGTGGCAATTTCCCTCTTTTGTGGGCTTAAATCTTGAAAAAATTTGGAATGCAACGATTCAATTCTGATGTTCGGAACAAGTTGCCTACTACCCATTGAATAGCATGTACCCACCATGCTCCTGAACTCTGTATCTAGGAATAGCATATCCTTTATCTAGAAGTAGCACATGCTGTATCTTGGAATAGCACATCCTTGACAGTAAAGGACATCCACTACCTTGGAATAGCACATCCTGTATCTTGGAAAAGCACATCCTGTACCTAGGAATAGCACATCCTGTATCTAGGAATAGCACATCCTGTGCCTTGGAATAGGACATCCAGTACCTTGGAATAGCACATCCAGTATCTTGGAAAAGCACATCCTGTATCTTGGAAAAGCACATCCTGTACCTAGGAATAGCACATCCTGTATCTAGGAATAGCACATCCTGTGCCTTGGAATAGGACATCCAGTACCTTGGAATAGCACATCCAGTATCTTGGAAAAGCACATCCTGTATCTTGCAATAGCACGTCCAGTATCTAGGAAAAGCACATCCTGTATTTAGGAATAGCATATCCTTTATCTAGAAATAGCACATCCTGTATCTTGGAATAGCACATCCTTGACACTAAAGGACATCCATTACCTTGGAATAGCACATCCTGTATATTGGAAAAGCACATCCTGTGTCTAGGAATAGCACATCCTGTATCTAGGAATAGCACATCCTGTATCTTGGAAAAGCACATCCTGTATCTAGGAATAGCACATCCTGTATCTTGCAATAGCACGTCCTGTATCTTGGAAAAGCACATCCTGTATCTAGGAATAGCATATCCTTTATCTAGAAATAGCACATCCTGTATCTTGGAAAAGCACATCCTTGACACTAAAGTATTGGAAAAGCACATCCTGTATCTAGGAATAGCATATCCTTTATCTAGAAATAGCACATCCTGTATCTTGGAAAAGCACATCCTTGACACTAAAGTATTGCAATAGCACATCCTGTATCTTGGAAAAGCACATCCTGTATCTATGTACCCACCATGCTCCTGAACTCTGTATCTAGGAATAGCATATTCTGGGGAGGCAATTGGCCGAGATGGGCTGCAGGCTAGGACCGGGCCCAATTTCTTTTGGCGGGCTCAGGCCCGCCCGATTAGGTTTAATGATAACCGCGATTAGGGCATCGGAGGAAGCGGGCCGTGGGCCCAAGGCCTGGCCAGCTTGATGGGCCGCGCTTCCTCCGATCTGTCAAGCCTGCTTCCTCCGATCTGTCAAGCCTGCTTCCTCCGATCTGTCAAGCCTGCTTCCTCCAATCTGTCAAGCCGGCCGCCGTCGCCGCCGTCGCCGTCGAGACCAGCGGCCAGCGCCGCCGTCGTGTGAGCCGCCCAGGCATCTCCTCTCCGGCGGGTTGAAGCTCCACCGCGCCCTAGCCTCTCCTCTCCGGAGGGTTCTCGGTCAATTTCTCCCCTGTGAACCCTTCCTCTCTTTTTTTCTCCATTTCTCAGGCCTGCTGTAGGTTGAATATGATTCTTGAACTGTGGAAATGATCCATGGCTGGAATCAAGCAACTGAAGATTAGCCATTTTTAGGCATCTAGATTGTCTACATGGCAACATTTACATCATCTCACTAGAGAGCACTAGAGCAAATTATCTGTAGAGCAAATTATCTGTAGAAATGGAATCATGTTTTGATTAATTAATCACAGGGAATTGTGAACAGCTTAATCTTGAAATGGCAACTGCACAAGCTTTGTACAAAGAGGTGCTATCATTTTCAGTTGACGATATTTTGAAGCGGAAATATGACCCTTTCAAGGTATGAGCCTCTCCCAATAGGCAACAAACACTTCAGCAGCAGCAAGAGCAGTAAGAGAACCATCAGCAGCAGGAGGAGGAGGAACAGAGCTACCATCTTCAGCAGCAGGAGCAGGAGGAGGAGCAGTAGGAGAACCATCAACAATTCTAATCTGTTGATCAGCAGCAACCTCATGATAAGCTTCAAAATGCTCGTTCCGGGGATCATCTTGGATTCCTGGGTCACCGCCCTGAGGATCAGCTGCTCTGCTGCTGTTCTGGGCATCTTGCACGCCCATGGAGATCATAAACTGATTCCTCTCCTTCAAAATTTGTCCCATCAAATTGTCAACTGTGTTGAAATATGATGTGGCAATTTCCCTCTTTTGTGGGCTTAAATCTTGAAAAAATTTGGAATGCAACGATTCAATTCTGATGTTCGGAACAAGTTGCCTACTACCCATTGAATAGCATGTACCCACCATGCTCCTGAACTCTGTATCTAGGAATAGCATATCCTTTATCTAGAAGTAGCACATGCTGTATCTTGGAATAGCACATCCTTGACAGTAAAGGACATCCACTACCTTGGAATAGCACATCCTGTATCTTGGAAAAGCACATCCTGTACCTAGGAATAGCACATCCTGTATCTAGGAATAGCACATCCTGTGCCTTGGAATAGGACATCCAGTACCTTGGAATAGCACATCCAGTATCTTGGAAAAGCACATCCTGTATCTTGCAATAGCACGTCCTGTATCTTGGAAAAGCACATCCTGTATCTAGGAATAGCATATCCTTTATCTAGAAATAGCACATCCTGTATCTTGGAATAGCACATCCTTGACACTAAAGGACATCCATTACCTTGGAATAGCACATCCTGTATATTGGAAAAGCACATCCTGTGTCTAGGAATAGCACATCCTGTATCTAGGAATAGCACATCCTGTATCTTGGAAAAGCACATCCTGTTTCTAGGAATAGCACATCCTGTATCTTGCAATAGCACGTCCTGTATCTTGGAAAAGCACATCCTGTATCTAGGAATAGCATATCCTTTATCTAGAAATAGCACATCCTGTATCTTGGAAAAGCACATCCTTGACACTAAAGTATTGCAATAGCACATCCTGTATCTTGGAAAAGCACATCCTGTATCTATGTACCCACCATGCTCCTGAACTCTGTATCTAGGAATAGCATATCCTTTATCTAGAAGTAGCACATGCTGTATCTTGGAATAGCACATCCTTGACAGTAAAGGACATCCACTACCTTGGAATAGCACATCCTGTATCTTGGAAAAGCACATCCTGTACCTAGGAATAGCACATCCTGTATCTAGGAATAGCACATCCTGTGCCTTGGAATAGGACATCCAGTACCTTGGAATAGCACATCCAGTATCTTGGAAAAGCACATCCTGTATCTTGCAATAGCACGTCCTGTATCTTGGAAAAGCACATCCTGTATCTAGGAATAGCATATCCTTTATCTAGAAATAGCACATCCTGTATCTTGGAATAGCACATCCTTGACACTAAAGGACATCCACTACCTTGGAATAGCACATCCTGTATCTTGGAAAAGCACATCCTGTACCTAGGAATAGCACATCCTGTATCTAGGAATAGCACATCCTGTGCCTTGGAATAGGACATCCAGTACCTTGGAATAGCACATCCAGTATCTTGGAAAAGCACATCCTGTATCTTGGAAAAGCACATCCTGTACCTAGGAATAGCACATCCTGTATCTAGGAATAGCACATCCTGTGCCTTGGAATAGGACATCCAGTACCTTGGAATAGCACATCCAGTATCTTGGAAAAGCACATCCTGTATCTTGCAATAGCACGTCCAGTATCTTGGAAAAGCACATCCTGTATTTAGGAATAGCATATCCTTTATCTAGAAATAGCACATCCTGTATCTTGGAATAGCACATCCTTGACACTAAAGGACATCCATTACCTTGGAATAGCACATCCTGTATATTGGAAAAGCACATCCTGTGTCTAGGAATAGCACATCCTGTATCTAGGAATAGCACATCCTGTCTCTTGGAAAAGCACATCCTGTATCTAGGAATAGCACATCCTGTATCTTGCAATAGCACGTCCTGTATCTTGGAAAAGCACATCCTGTATCTAGGAATAGCATATCCTTTATCTAGAAATAGCACATCCTGTATCTTGGAAAAGCACATCCTTGACACTAAAGTATTGCAATAGCACATCCTGTATCTTGGAAAAGCACATCCTTGACACTAAAGTATTGCAATAGCACATCCTGTATCTTGGAAAAGCACATCCTGTATCTTGGAAAAGCACATCCTGTACCTAGGAATAGCACATCCTGTATCTAGGAATAGCACATCCTGTGCCTTGGAATAGGACATCCAGTACCTTGGAATAGCACATCCAGTATCTTGGAAAAGCACATCCTGTATCTTGCAATAGCACGTCCAGTATCTTGGAAAAGCACATCCTGTATTTAGGAATAGCAGATCCTTTATCTAGAAATAGCACATCCTGTATCTTGGAATAGCACATCCTTGACACTAAAGGACATCCATTACCTTGGAATAGCACATCCTGTATATTGGAAAAGCACATCCTGTGTCTAGGAATAGCACATCCTGTATCTAGGAATAGCACATCCTGTATCTTGGAAAAGCACATCCTGTTTCTAGGAATAGCACATCCTGTATCTTGCAATAGCACGTCCTGTATCTTGGAAAAGCACATCCTGTATCTAGGAATAGCATATCCTTTATCTAGAAATAGCACATCCTGTATCTTGGAAAAGCACATCCTTGACACTAAAGTATTGCAATAGCACATCCTGTATCTTGGAAAAGCACATCCTGTATCTATGTACCCACCATGCTCCTGAACTCTGTATCTAGGAATAGCATATCCTTTATCTAGAAGTAGCACATGCTGTATCTTGGAATAGCACATCCTTGACAGTAAAGGACATCCACTACCTTGGAATAGCACATCCTGTATCTTGGAAAAGCACATCCTGTACCTAGGAATAGCACATCCTGTATCTAGGAATAGCACATCCTGTGCCTTGGAATAGGACATCCAGTACCTTGGAATAGCACATCCAGTATCTTGGAAAAGCACATCCTGTATCTTGCAATAGCACGTCCTGTATCTTGGAAAAGCACATCCTGTATCTAGGAATAGCATATCCTTTATCTAGAAATAGCACATCCTGTATCTTGGAATAGCACATCCTTGACACTAAAGGACATCCATTACCTTGGAATAGCACATCCTGTATATTGGAAAAGCACATCCTGTGTCTAGGAATAGCACATCCTGTATCTAGGAATAGCACATCCTGTATCTTGGAAAAGCACATCCTGTATCTAGGAATAGCACATCCTGTATCTTGCAATAGCACGTCCTGTATCTTGGAAAAGCACATCCTGTATCTAGGAATAGCATATCCTTTATCTAGAAATAGCACATCCTGTATCTTGGAAAAGCACATCCTTGACACTAAAGTATTGCAATAGCACATCCTGTATCATGGAAAAGCACATCCTGTATCTAGGAATAGCACATCCTTGACACTAAACTGTCGCAATGACCCGGGCCTCCCCTTCGCGCTCACCATCCGCGCGGGGCTCGACCCGCTAAGCTCCTCGGCGCGCGAACCCTTCGCGCTTGCCGCCGAGTTCTTCAACCTCCTCTCCTTCGACCCGTCTTCTTCCTCCGTCTCAAGCCTCGCCTTGGCAACTTCCCGCTCTCCGGCATGCTCCGCTCCCCCGCGGCGGCGGCGGCGGCCCGGGCTGCACTGCTCGCCGTGCTGTTCCAGTTAAAAAGATGTTCTCATTTCTCCAGTTGTTATTTGGTTGTTCACATTGACAGTTTAGTGGGAATTGCATTCCAATATGCAAAAAAAAAGTGCGCAGAGTATCAATGGTTGTAGTTTTATTGGGTTGTTCACATTCCAATCTACAAAAGAAAGAGCGCAGAGCATCAATGGCTGCAGTTTTCAATGCATAAACTCATCAACTGAAGTTGTAGCAAAGAATTCTGTAACGATATTATGTCAGCGGAGGTAGTTGGCCATGACAGCGATGAGGCTGGACTTGCCGGTGCCGGGCGGGCCGTAGCGGCGTCAAAATTGCCGAGAGCAGGGTCGTCCTTGAGCTCTGCAACCAACACGTGCGCGCGTAAGAAAATCACACATCAGAGGACGACCACTGTCAGTTGCAGCGCGCCCGCCAGAGCCGCTGCGAGGACGTTGGGGAGGGAAGGCGCATGCACGTATCACCTATCAACTCCCTGGCTGCTGCGTAGGCCGACCGGAGCGCGCCCCTCTCCTCGCTGCTCTGGCCCTAGGCGGCGGCGAGCTCCTCCTGCCACGCCTGCGGGCGAGGCCCCCCCCCCACCACCCCCCGGCTCATCGATCATGAGCAAGAAGGGTGTCCGCAACGGCGGGGACAAATGAACGGTGCTCGTGCTCAAGGTGCCCATGCACTGCCGCTGCAAAGGCTGCGATGACAAGATCCGTGCCAGCGTCAAGGACCTCACCCTTCACCATGGTACCTACTTATGAGTACTTGCATTAGCACCACCAAGCTCCTCCTCATGCCCTCATGCTCATCGATGATCAGGCATCGAGCCGCTGGACCAGTCAACGTTGTGGACCAAGGATGAGCTGCGGGTGGTGTCCGCGGCGGACCCCGACAAGCTCCATGGCGGCGGCGGTGGCAGATTTTAACACACATGGGCCGGCTCCGCGCCGCTTTCTCTTTAATTGTTTTTTCTATGTCTATGTCAAGATATGACACTGTACTTCTTTTCTAGCCTTATGCATTGGCGCCAGATCATGATGAAAGGAATGACATAGACAAGAATATAGCTGTCATGTTCGACCTCGTAGGACATCACAAAAGTGTAAAGCTGAAACATCTCATTCTGAACCGGCAGTCCTTTGCACAAACCGTTGAGAACATATTTGCGCTCTCATTTCTGGTGAAGGATGGGAGAGCTGAGATACACGTGGTTGATGGTGGGTATCATTTTGTCGGTAAGCTTTTTTCCTGATAATTAAGCTTTCTGCATTGATATTCCATCAGTCACTATTGATATTTTGCTATATTTTGCCATATTATGTATACTCACAGATATTATGTATTCCCGGCACGTCACTTCTTTCTCTCGCCACTCTCCCCTTCCCCCTCCTCGTCTACTCCGGCGGCTGCCCCCCTTCCCTTCTCCGGAGGCGACCCCCTCACCTTCCACCAAGGTTCAAGAAAACGCTAGGCGCTAGACCTCTAAACAAAGATTAAATGTGATTAATCGCGATTAAATGTGATTAATCGTTTATGAATTTATTATTATTTTCCATAATATATATTAATTTTTGGATTTATAAGTGATGGAGATGCATATATATGAAAGAATAAATGAGAAATGAAGAGGAATGCATCAACAGCCCAGTACAGCCCACTATTCTATCGGCCCACTATCCGGCCAGCCCACCTCTTCTGCCGGCCCAACCCTTCTTCTCCCCTCCCCCGCGCGGCTCCCACGCGTCCCCCCGCCCCCCCCCACCCCCCACCCCCACACCGTTTGGCCCAGTCCAGAGAGGCCCGGCTCCCTCAGTTCCTCTCCCTCTCCCGACCGGCGGGCGAACCCTAGCGGCGGCCGGCGGCGCGGCGCGGCTGTGGTAAAATCTAGGCACTTGGTGGTAAAATCGTAGGTGGTAAAATCTTGTGTTCGAGGCAGATAAATGTCAAGTTAGGGGTGGTAAAATCTCGTCCATTTCCTCCTGGTCCGAACTGATCGGGTCCAGAACCTCCTGGTCCGAACTGGCTGCGGCGCATTTTGTTCCATAAAGGAAAAAGTCTGTTTTACCTCCCTGGACACAAAGGGTGTCCATGTTTCCTCCCTATCACTCGAAACCGGGTGAACTGCCTCCTTTAGCTTTTAAAACCATTCAATTACCTCCCTACAGGTAGTTTTGTCATTTTCAGTTTAAAAATAAATCTTGTAAATATTAATAAGGTTATAAAACTAATTCACATTAGATTACGCCAAATCGGAATACGCAGTTTCACACACAAAGAGAACTAATTCACATCTGATAATTTATCTAAACTTCATTGGTTCTGAATTCTATTTATATTCAATTGGCCGCATGAGTGCTGATGGGAAGTTATGGCAACCGGCCGGCTCTTTGCCTTCAGCGCCGTCCTTTCGATTCATCTCCCGCCCCATGAACAGTTCATATCCCGCCCTTACAAACAGGAGTCTCCATTCGCCGGGAATCCATTCGCACCAGTTCATCTCCCGCCCCATGGACAGTTCATCTCGCTTCCGCTCCCGCCCCATGCACGACGGCGGCGCCACGCCCCATGCACGACGGCGGCGGCGCCACCGTCCCATGCACGGCGGCGGCGCCACGGTCGGCGGCGCCACGCCCCATGCACGACGGCGGGGGTGCCACGGCCCCATGCACGACGGCGGCGCCACGATCGGCGACACCGGCGGCTTCCCTCCGAGCCCGACGCAAGCCCAATACGACACGGAGAGCGACATCGCCAACGCTGAACCGAAGCCGCTGTGGAGTGAGTGGTCTCCCACCGACGAGCCGCTGTGGGGTGAGGGGACGTCGAACCACGACAAGATGAACCTCATCAGTCCGTGGCCGCCGACGTCGAAGCACGACGTTGCCTTCTACAACACGACAATCAAGACAACGATCACAGTTGATACGGTCGTCGTAGAGCAGTTCATCCAAGATATCAAAGGTAACAGACCTCCATGTCCTATGGTAGTTGGACTGGACACCGAGTGGCACAAGATCGGAACCGAGGCCTACAAACTCGCCCTGTTGCAACTGTGCGTTGGCCCGCGCTGCCTTGTGTTCCAGGTACATAACGCCGGGGGCAAACTTCCTGATGTCCTGAAGAGTTTTCTTACAAAGGAGGGCCATATTTTCGTCGGAGCACATATCAAGAATGATGTTGTCCGCCTAGAGGAGGACTGTGGCATCACTATTACAAAAGTGGGATGACCATCAGGTCATCGTACCACAAGTTAATGAAAAATATAGACATCTCAAGCGTTCTGGCAAGCAGTGGAGATCATCACTGGAGCACATTGCATCAGAGGTGCTAGAAATAAAAATCCGGAAGCACAAGATGGACCACAATTGGTGGCATTCACAGTTCTTGACAGACGAGCAAATAAGGTATGCCACCATAGATGCTTTTTTGTCATATGAGATAGCGAATCAACTTCAGATCAAGCACGGTTATAACTTCGGGGGCGAAGCTAGAGAAGATGTGAAAATTTAATCTGCAAATATGGTGGAACTGGACAGCTCCTCTTTATTTTTATTTATCTAGTTTTTTTATGTGATATGTAATTTCGAATCCTATGTATCCGAATTTCGTAATTCGTTCTAATGAACTGGCTATATAGGTCTGCTGTCTTAATTTCGCGATTGTGTATGTGTCTTGTTTCGTTTTGTTAAAACGCATGAGATTTTGATGGAGCCATGAGATTTTGCCCAGACGTCATCTTCCAGTGAAAAAGCTAGACATAATATCCATCGCGTTTCCGTTCCTTTTGTGTATGTATGTAATAACAAAATTACTTGGTGCAGCGACGAGGCCTTCAGTAAAGGAAAATATATGTATATATCACAAAAGGAAAATAGAAAAGGGCCACCACGGGCTCACTGTTTCAAAACGGACCAGCTCCTCACCAGCCAAAACGGACCAGCTCTGTGGGATTCTGGAGAAAAGATTATTTTAGGCATTCCCAAAAGAACAATCTTATTTAATTTGAAAAAAACAACCAATCTATTTTCTTGTAATAGCACATCCAGTACCATGGAATAGTACATCCTGTATCTTGGAAAAGCACATCCTGTATCTAGGAATAGCACATCCTGTATCTTATCTTGGAATAGCACATCCTGTATCTTGGAAAAGCACATCCTGTATCTAGGAATAGCATATCCTTTATCTAGAAATAGCACATCCTGTATCTTGGAATAGCACATCCTTGACAGTAAAGTATGCAGTAGCACGTCCGGGTTTATGAAATAGCACATATGTATCTAAGTAATAGCGCTGGAGGTGCTAGTCATACGACGCGCGAGAGGGATCTTCGTTCTGGTCCGATCTTGCCGAGGAGAAGTTCCGACCGGTCCGATCTGAACTGGTTGGCAAATGGGCCGTGGGCCGTTCGTTGATTGGGGACGCGCGGAGGCGGAGGCGGAGCCGTTGAGGCCCAAACCGTTTTTATCTCAAAACTGAGAGCCCCCTACCCAACCCATTCGAACTCACCCAAAACGAAATCTAGAGCACATTCTGTCTCGCGAATTAGCACGCGGCGGCGCGGTACCTTCAGTACCAGTCCGCGGCGCGGGAGCGAGCTCGTCGGCCGGTGACGCGAGTCCTACGCAGCCGTCGCGCGGCAGCCGCAGCCATCCACGCAGGCATGTATGAGCGCATATCCCTAATTTTTCCTCCTCTTAGGGTTTTCTCCCTGATTCGTCCTTAGCAGAATGTGGTTAGCATGTTTTCTTCCCGTGATACTGATATACATGTTTGGTTTCTATTATTTTGGGAGATGTGGTTCCCCTCCCCCTCCCCCTCCCCGTCCCCTTTGGATTTCTAGATTTATGGGTTCCACACTGTGCTAACATGTAATTGGATTCTGTGCGAATCAAATTCAACTGTAGATGGCTCCTCCTGCTACGATCAGCACTGCAGATCTTGATCATTCTCAAGAGTCACATGAAGAGCAAGGAAAAAAGCGTTCCCAGAAGGTGATAACCACTTTCTATTGTTTCATTTAACATGTTACATTAACCTTGTTTTTTTTCTAAAGCAGAGATGTGATTCTTTCTTTTAACATGTTACATTAACCTTTTGGAATAGCACATCCTGTATCTTGCAATAGCACATCCACTATCTTGGAATAGCACATCCTGTATCTTGGAATAGTAGATCCAGTATATTGGAATAGCACATCCAGTATCTTGGAATAGCACATCCAGTATCTTGAAATAGCACATCCTGTATCTTGGAAAAGCACATCCTGTATCTAGGAATAGCATATCCTTTATCTAGAAGTAGCACATGCTGTATCTTGGAATAGCACATCCTTGACAGTAAAGGACATCCACTACCTTGGAATAGCACATCCTGTATCTTGGAAAAGCACATCCTTTATCTAGGAATAGCACATCCTGTATCTAGGAATAGCACTTTCTATTGTTTCATTTAACATGTTACATTAACCTTGTTTTTTTTGTAAAGCAGAGATGTGATTCTTTCTTTTAACATGTTACATTAACCTTTTTTTTCTAAAGCAGAGATCTGAAATAAATATGATATCATCACCAAAGTGTGTAGTAGATGCAATAGCGGCCCTCTCACAGGACCAAAAGAATAAGATCAAAGAGTTGGGCTTTGGGGAGCTTCTAAAGTTTAGTTTAGATGGCTTTGGAGACCGCTACATGCTAGAATTCCTCATGGACCACACAGACCCAGAAAATATGGAAATTCGAGTGGGGGGAGGAGATAAGAACCTGCCCATCAATGAACACGTAGTACAATGCGTTCTTGGCGTGCCAACTGGAAAGGGAAGAGACACACCAGATTCCCCCTACATGGAATCTGAACTTAACAATCTGAGAACAGAGCTTGGTGTCAAAACTGACAAAATTAAAAGCTCTGACCTCATAGCCAAGATCAATGGTGGTGGCACAGACTATTTGACCATCCGTTGCTTTTTTATTCTGTTGTGCTACAAACTTCTGTTCCCTGGTTCACAAAACCATGTTACCAAGCGGGAGGTTGCCCTGACCCATTCACCCAAGGACATTGCGGAGGTGAACTGGGCAAAGGCTGTTGTCGATAACCTCCGTTCGGCAGCCCGCAAGTGGCACTCTGATAAGTTGGCGGTTTCAAAGAAGAAAAGGACACTCTCTGGTTCTGTGACATTCTTACTGGTATGTGGTTTGTGCTTTTTGTTTAGGCATATCTATTGTTCTTCTACAATTATTTGTTTACCACAGTTGTATTTTGTTTCCCCACAGTTGTACTATCTAGACCATCTACGGAGTCCTCACAGTATACCTTGCATTATCACCCCGAGGACTTCCGTCTACACCACGGATATTATCAAAAAAATCATAAAAGCAGACAAGAGGAGTCGCAGTGGTCACATTTATGGCCTCCTAGATGTAATAAACCCTAAGAGCTTCCGTCTCCAATTTTATTTTATTTTTTACATTATCTGCATTTTGAAGCTTATCAAAACTGTTCCTTTTCAGTTCAGGAGCATGGTGGGTACATGCTATTCAATGGGTAGTAGGCAACTTGTTCCGAACATCAGAATTGAACCGTTGCATTCCAATTTTTTTCAAGATTTAAGCCCACGAAAGAGGGAAATTGCCACATCATATGTCAACACAGTTGAGCATTCCAATTTTTTTCAAGATTTAAGCCCACGAAAGAGGGAAATTGCCACATCATATGTCAACACAGTTGACATTTTGATGGAACAAATTTTGAAGGAGAGGAATCAGTTTATGATCTCCATGGGCGCGCAAGATGCCCAGAACAGCAGCAGAGCAGCTGAGCCTCAGGGCGGTGACTCAGGGATCCAAGATGATCCCCGGAACGAGCATTCTGAAGCTTATCCTTCTCCTGCTGCTGATGATGCTCTTCCTTCTGATGACACTAATCCCAGGTATGCCGAGCTAGCAGAAGCTATGTCTACCAGGTAAGGTTTCTTAAAACTTTAGTTTTTCTTAAAATCATGATAACATGTACGATTCGTGTATTCTAGGGAGCAGAAGAGGAAGGAACCAAGTAGTATGACTCATGCGGCACCACAGTCATCACATGGTAATCATCTATTGCAAATTTCATTCGCTTATTTACAAATCCACTTACCTTTGGAGTAATCCCTGCACATATATGGATCAGGTACACCAACATCTCCCAGGGCCTCGGTCGACACACCTGATGTGTCGAATGATCTGCTCCATCCACCGGAGACGACTCAGGAGGATGCCTCACTCCATCCGACGCAGCAGATTCAGGAGGAGGATCTGGAGACACCCGTCGCTCCGGTCAGACCCCACAGAGTGGTTCGCCCCGTCAACAAGTTGACTTACTCTAAGAAGCAGATTCGTCGTCGTAGGAAGTAGGACAAGACCAGCAGGCGAGGCCGTAAGGTTTAAGAACATATATGATGACTTCTATGTACTGTGAAACTGTGATGCTTCCTTTCGTACAAAAAATTTGTTTGGAACAATTGCAGTGTTTCATATTCAAAATTAGTACAATTTCCCTACCATCAGGGTAGATGGTCTTTCTCACCAGCCGATTCCAGCCGATTTGCTGCATTATGGCTAGGTACATCATATAATCAATTCTCAGGACCCAACAGTGTTTCCTTGTCCAAATGACCACATCCAAAATCAAGATGACTTGGAGGAAGTAAGTGAACACTATGACCTGAGAATTGAAGACCTGAAACACTTCATCTCTGGGGTTTGCAACCAATAGAAACCAATGTCTTCCTTCGGGCTCAATATTAACTCGAACAGGGAAAAATATTGTAGGCAAATCGTGCCCCACTGCGTCCTATTCTTGTATGTAGAATGTGCTATTCCGTGAAACTGAACGTGCTAATATGAACCACGCCGACTATCAAGGGAATAGGTCACTAAATACTAACTAATTCAAGTATCTTTCAATTTCTATTCAAATATGTTTTGAGTGAATTTGGCATCCTGGTACATATAATGAGTAGAAAGTAGCTGTGCGTATATAGTTGCATTGAGTAAATAGAATTTATCGCCCAGACGTGATTCTTCAAAGTTTTCTAATATTAGTACAAGCTTGCAATTTTGAACCCCCCATAGTTTAGGATTTTGGCTCCGAGGTAGACGCCGGACTCTCACTCCGCCGGCCGCCGCCCAGCTCATCCACACCTGCATGTCGACTTCGAGAGGCTCATCGGCGATGCCGCCAAGAACTAGGTTGCCATGAACCCATCAACACCGTCTTCGCTAAGACCACGATATACAGGATGTGCTATTCCAAGATACTGGATGTGCTATTCCACGGTACTGGAATGGCAAAGCCGCGGTCCTTTCTAGTATGTGCTATTTCATAAACTCGGACGTGCAACTGCATGTGGGATTCTGGAGAAAAGATTATTTTAGGCATTCCCAAAAGAACAATCTTATTTAATTTGAAAAAAACAACCAATCTATTTTCTTGTAATAGCACATCCAGTACCATGGAATAGTACATCCTGTATCTTGGAAAAGCACATCCTGTATCTAGGAATAGCACATCCTGTATCTTATCTTGGAATAGCACATCCTGTATCTTGGAAAAGCACATCCTGTATCTAGGAATAGCATATCCTTTATCTAGAAATAGCACATCCTGTATCTTGGAATAGCACATCCTTGACAGTAAAGTATGCAGTAGCACGTCCGGGTTTATGAAATAGCACATATGTATCTAAGTAATAGCGCTGGAGGTGCTAGTCATACGACGCGCGAGAGGGATCTTCGTTCTGGTCCGATCTTGCCGAGGAGAAGTTCCGACCGGTCCGATCTGAACTGGTTGGCAAATGGGCCGTGGGCCGTTCGTTGATTGGGGACGCGCGGAGGCGGAGGCGGAGCCGTTGAGGCCCAAACCGTTTTTATCTCAAAACTGAGAGCCCCCTACCCAACCCATTCGAACTCACCCAAAACGAAATCTAGAGCACATTCTGTCTCGCGAATTAGCACGCGGCGGCGCGGTACCTTCAGTACCAGTCCGCGGCGCGGGAGCGAGCTCGTCGGCCGGTGACGCGAGTCCTACGCAGCCGTCGCGCGGCAGCCGCAGCCATCCACGCAGGCATGTATGAGCGCATATCCCTAATTTTTCCTCCTCTTAGGGTTTTCTCCCTGATTCGTCCTTAGCAGAATGTGGTTAGCATGTTTTCTTCCCGTGATACTGATATACATGTTTGGTTTCTATTATTTTGGGAGATGTGGTTCCCCTCCCCCTCCCCCTCCCCGTCCCCTTTGGATTTCTAGATTTATGGGTTCCACACTGTGCTAACATGTAATTGGATTCTGTGCGAATCAAATTCAACTGTAGATGGCTCCTCCTGCTACGATCAGCACTGCAGATCTTGATCATTCTCAAGAGTCACATGAAGAGCAAGGAAAAAAGCGTTCCCAGAAGGTGATAACCACTTTCTATTGTTTCATTTAACATGTTACATTAACCTTGTTTTTTTTCTAAAGCAGAGATGTGATTCTTTCTTTTAACATGTTACATTAACCTTTTGGAATAGCACATCCTGTATCTTGCAATAGCACATCCACTATCTTGGAATAGCACATCCTGTATCTTGGAATAGTAGATCCAGTATATTGGAATAGCACATCCAGTATCTTGGAATAGCACATCCAGTATCTTGAAATAGCACATCCTGTATCTTGGAAAAGCACATCCTGTATCTAGGAATAGCATATCCTTTATCTAGAAGTAGCACATGCTGTATCTTGGAATAGCACATCCTTGACAGTAAAGGACATCCACTACCTTGGAATAGCACATCCTGTATCTTGGAAAAGCACATCCTTTATCTAGGAATAGCACATCCTGTATCTAGGAATAGCACTTTCTATTGTTTCATTTAACATGTTACATTAACCTTGTTTTTTTTGTAAAGCAGAGATGTGATTCTTTCTTTTAACATGTTACATTAACCTTTTTTTTCTAAAGCAGAGATCTGAAATAAATATGATATCATCACCAAAGTGTGTAGTAGATGCAATAGCGGCCCTCTCACAGGACCAAAAGAATAAGATCAAAGAGTTGGGCTTTGGGGAGCTTCTAAAGTTTAGTTTAGATGGCTTTGGAGACCGCTACATGCTAGAATTCCTCATGGACCACACAGACCCAGAAAATATGGAAATTCGAGTGGGGGGAGGAGATAAGAACCTGCCCATCAATGAACACGTAGTACAATGCGTTCTTGGCGTGCCAACTGGAAAGGGAAGAGACACACCAGATTCCCCCTACATGGAATCTGAACTTAACAATCTGAGAACAGAGCTTGGTGTCAAAACTGACAAAATTAAAAGCTCTGACCTCATAGCCAAGATCAATGGTGGTGGCACAGACTATTTGACCATCCGTTGCTTTTTTATTCTGTTGTGCTACAAACTTCTGTTCCCTGGTTCACAAAACCATGTTACCAAGCGGGAGGTTGCCCTGACCCATTCACCCAAGGACATTGCGGAGGTGAACTGGGCAAAGGCTGTTGTCGATAACCTCCGTTCGGCAGCCCGCAAGTGGCACTCTGATAAGTTGGCGGTTTCAAAGAAGAAAAGGACACTCTCTGGTTCTGTGACATTCTTACTGGTATGTGGTTTGTGCTTTTTGTTTAGGCATATCTATTGTTCTTCTACAATTATTTGTTTACCACAGTTGTATTTTGTTTCCCCACAGTTGTACTATCTAGACCATCTACGGAGTCCTCACAGTATACCTTGCATTATCACCCCGAGGACTTCCGTCTACACCACGGATATTATCAAAAAAATCATAAAAGCAGACAAGAGGAGTCGCAGTGGTCACATTTATGGCCTCCTAGATGTAATAAACCCTAAGAGCTTCCGTCTCCAATTTTATTTTATTTTTTACATTATCTGCATTTTGAAGCTTATCAAAACTGTTCCTTTTCAGTTCAGGAGCATGGTGGGTACATGCTATTCAATGGGTAGTAGGCAACTTGTTCCGAACATCAGAATTGAACCGTTGCATTCCAATTTTTTTCAAGATTTAAGCCCACGAAAGAGGGAAATTGCCACATCATATGTCAACACAGTTGAGCATTCCAATTTTTTTCAAGATTTAAGCCCACGAAAGAGGGAAATTGCCACATCATATGTCAACACAGTTGACATTTTGATGGAACAAATTTTGAAGGAGAGGAATCAGTTTATGATCTCCATGGGCGCGCAAGATGCCCAGAACAGCAGCAGAGCAGCTGAGCCTCAGGGCGGTGACTCAGGGATCCAAGATGATCCCCGGAACGAGCATTCTGAAGCTTATCCTTCTCCTGCTGCTGATGATGCTCTTCCTTCTGATGACACTAATCCCAGGTATGCCGAGCTAGCAGAAGCTATGTCTACCAGGTAAGGTTTCTTAAAACTTTAGTTTTTCTTAAAATCATGATAACATGTACGATTCGTGTATTCTAGGGAGCAGAAGAGGAAGGAACCAAGTAGTATGACTCATGCGGCACCACAGTCATCACATGGTAATCATCTATTGCAAATTTCATTCGCTTATTTACAAATCCACTTACCTTTGGAGTAATCCCTGCACATATATGGATCAGGTACACCAACATCTCCCAGGGCCTCGGTCGACACACCTGATGTGTCGAATGATCTGCTCCATCCACCGGAGACGACTCAGGAGGATGCCTCACTCCATCCGACGCAGCAGATTCAGGAGGAGGATCTGGAGACACCCGTCGCTCCGGTCAGACCCCACAGAGTGGTTCGCCCCGTCAACAAGTTGACTTACTCTAAGAAGCAGATTCGTCGTCGTAGGAAGTAGGACAAGACCAGCAGGCGAGGCCGTAAGGTTTAAGAACATATATGATGACTTCTATGTACTGTGAAACTGTGATGCTTCCTTTCGTACAAAAAATTTGTTTGGAACAATTGCAGTGTTTCATATTCAAAATTAGTACAATTTCCCTACCATCAGGGTAGATGGTCTTTCTCACCAGCCGATTCCAGCCGATTTGCTGCATTATGGCTAGGTACATCATATAATCAATTCTCAGGACCCAACAGTGTTTCCTTGTCCAAATGACCACATCCAAAATCAAGATGACTTGGAGGAAGTAAGTGAACACTATGACCTGAGAATTGAAGACCTGAAACACTTCATCTCTGGGGTTTGCAACCAATAGAAACCAATGTCTTCCTTCGGGCTCAATATTAACTCGAACAGGGAAAAATATTGTAGGCAAATCGTGCCCCACTGCGTCCTATTCTTGTATGTAGAATGTGCTATTCCGTGAAACTGAACGTGCTAATATGAACCACGCCGACTATCAAGGGAATAGGTCACTAAATACTAACTAATTCAAGTATCTTTCAATTTCTATTCAAATATGTTTTGAGTGAATTTGGCATCCTGGTACATATAATGAGTAGAAAGTAGCTGTGCGTATATAGTTGCATTGAGTAAATAGAATTTATCGCCCAGACGTGATTCTTCAAAGTTTTCTAATATTAGTACAAGCTTGCAATTTTGAACCCCCCATAGTTTAGGATTTTGGCTCCGAGGTAGACGCCGGACTCTCACTCCGCCGGCCGCCGCCCAGCTCATCCACACCTGCATGTCGACTTCGAGAGGCTCATCGGCGATGCCGCCAAGAACTAGGTTGCCATGAACCCATCAACACCGTCTTCGCTAAGACCACGATATACAGGATGTGCTATTCCAAGATACTGGATGTGCTATTCCACGGTACTGGAATGGCAAAGCCGCGGTCCTTTCTAGTATGTGCTATTTCATAAACTCGGACGTGCAACTGCATACTTTAGTGTCAAGGATGTGCTATTCCAAGATACAGGATGTGTTATTCCAAGATAAGATACAGGATGTGCTATTCCAAGGTATTGGATGTGCTATTCCAAGATACAGGATGTGCTATTCCAAGATCTCAGTTATTCTGGTCCTAATAACTCAGAATATGATTAGACCTGACGGTGAGCGAGTCTCGTCAGGATAATAATCATCATTTTTTCTGGCACACTATGCGCACTAGCTACTCTATATTGCGAGCAGAATCTGTGTGTGTAAGTCCCCCCATCCCCATGCTACTTGCGGTCCCGGAAGTGCTAGCCTCGTAACCGAAGCTGGCTCCAAAGTCGTGGCACATCGATGTGCTATTCGGACAAGCGTTATGTGCTAATTTGAGAGTCCGTATGTGCTATCCTCCTAACCTAAGATGGCTCTAAAGTCATGGCACCTACCATCTGGTTTATACGGCTAGCACGTCCGGGCTACGTGAATAGCACATCTTGTGTCAATGAATATCACGCCGTGGGTTTATCCACCATCAGTATACACCTAGCAAGTCGAGCACTCCGGAATAGCACACCCAGTCTCAACTAATAGCACGCGATGTCTGTTCAGCTGGTAGCGACCCTAAACTAAATGCGAACCATAAACCGCAAACATAGAAACCCCCCTTCTTGCATAGTACTAGCATCGTTTGCCCTTTTCTGACCTGGCTCTGGACCGGTGGTTTATATGAGCCTCCAATGTGTAAACTTTTGAGGACCATTGCTCACTCCTAAATAAATGTGAAGGACAGAATCAAAACAAAAAATATATAAAGGGGAAACCAGCTGCAAGCTAGGTATTCTACATTACATCTCACATCTCACAATACAAATCATCTCACATCTCACAATACATTACAATCGCCTTGGATGCCTACAGATCAGTTCATCCCATCTCACAATACATTACGATGTCTACGATTACCGGTCCTTTCTAGCTAAATGCAGCAATTATTATTACATCGATATTAATTATTACATGGATATTAAATCAGGCAATGCAGCTTGCTTACTAGCGCTAGCTTGGCTTTCTGATTCCTTTTTGTTTGTGAAGTTGCGAGCTAAATCATCGTCCTGCCCCCCGTAATTGTTGGTTATCGTGCCGAAGCAGCTTACGTTGGTTGAACAGTTGCTGCAGGGGAGGCAACCGCCGAAGCAGCTAAACAGCTTCGACCAGCTCGGAAATTTCATCTTCGACCAGCTTGGGTTTTGTGAGAAAATAGAAATCGATAGAATCCTACCACTAAAGCAAACAAAGAGAAACTTCGTCCGTGGGTTTGCTGATGCAGATACAGGCAGAATGCGATGATTCCAACAAATACATGTAACAATGGGGGGTACCCGATCCTGATGCGCGGGGGGTGTTGGTGGTGATGGGCGCCGTGATGGTCCCCGTGGCGGTCTCGGAGGAGGCGCCGCGGATCTGCCGGTGGTGGTGACCGCCGTGATCTCCGAGGCGGTGCGCTCCGGGAGCGTGGCGGTCTCGGAGGATGCGCCGCGGAGGGTGATGTCGGTGATGGCGAGCGCCGCGGTCTCCAAGGCGCCGCGGCCTCCAACGCTGGGGAGGGGGATTTCAGCAGTGCTCATCGTTCAGCAGTGCATCTCGTGAAGGTACCGCGCCGCCGCGTGCTAATTCGCGAGACAGAATATGCTCTAGATTTCGTTTTGGGTGAGTTCGAATGGGTTGGGTAGGGGGCTCTCAGTTTTGAGATAAAAACGGTTTGGGCCTCAACGGCTCCGCCTCCGCCTCCGCGCGTCCCCAATCAACGAACGGCCCACGGCCCATTTGCCAACCAGTTCAGATCGGACCGGTCGGAACTTCTCCTCGGCAAGATCGGACCAGTACGAGTCACGGAGTGGGTAGAAAATCTATTTTTTTTACGGGGAGGCAATTGGCCGAGATGGGCTGCAGGCTAGGACCGGGCCCAATTTCTTTTGGCGGGCTCAGGCCCGCCCGATTAGGTTTAATGATAACCGCGATTAGGGCATCGGAGGAAGCGGGCCGTGGGCCCAAGGCCTGGCCAGCTTGATGGGCCGCGCTTCCTCCGATCTGTCAAGCCTGCTTCCTCCGATCTGTCAAGCCTGCTTCCTCCGATCTGTCAAGCCTGCTTCCTCCAATCTGTCAAGCCGGCCGCCGTCGCCGCCGTCGCCGTCGAGACCAGCGGCCAGCGCCGCCGTCGTGTGAGCCGCCCAGGCATCTCCTCTCCGGCGGGTTGAAGCTCCACCGCGCCCTAGCCTCTCCTCTCCGGAGGGTTCTCGGTCAATTTCTCCCCTGTGAACCCTTCCTCTCTTTTTTTCTCCATTTCTCAGGCCTGCTGTAGGTTGAATATGATTCTTGAACTGTGGAAATGATCCATGGCTGGAATCAAGCAACTGAAGATTAGCCATTTTTAGGCATCTAGATTGTCTACATGGCAACATTTACATCATCTCACTAGAGAGCACTAGAGCAAATTATCTGTAGAGCAAATTATCTGTAGAAATGGAATCATGTTTTGATTAATTAATCACAGGGAATTGTGAACAGCTTAATCTTGAAATGGCAACTGCACAAGCTTTGTACAAAGAGGTGCTATCATTTTCAGTTGACGATATTTTGAAGCGGAAATATGACCCTTTCAAGGTATGAGCCTCTCCCAATAGGCAACAAACACTTCAGCAGCAGCAAGAGCAGTAAGAGAACCATCAGCAGCAGGAGGAGGAGGAACAGAGCTACCATCTTCAGCAGCAGGAGCAGGAGGAGGAGCAGTAGGAGAACCATCAACAATTCTAATCTGTTGATCAGCAGCAACCTCATGATAAGCTTCAAAATGCTCGTTCCGGGGATCATCTTGGATTCCTGGGTCACCGCCCTGAGGATCAGCTGCTCTGCTGCTGTTCTGGGCATCTTGCACGCCCATGGAGATCATAAACTGATTCCTCTCCTTCAAAATTTGTCCCATCAAATTGTCAACTGTGTTGAAATATGATGTGGCAATTTCCCTCTTTTGTGGGCTTAAATCTTGAAAAAATTTGGAATGCAACGATTCAATTCTGATGTTCGGAACAAGTTGCCTACTACCCATTGAATAGCATGTACCCACCATGCTCCTGAACTCTGTATCTAGGAATAGCATATCCTTTATCTAGAAGTAGCACATGCTGTATCTTGGAATAGCACATCCTTGACAGTAAAGGACATCCACTACCTTGGAATAGCACATCCTGTATCTTGGAAAAGCACATCCTGTACCTAGGAATAGCACATCCTGTATCTAGGAATAGCACATCCTGTGCCTTGGAATAGGACATCCAGTACCTTGGAATAGCACATCCAGTATCTTGGAAAAGCACATCCTGTATCTTGCAATAGCACGTCCTGTATCTTGGAAAAGCACATCCTGTATCTAGGAATAGCATATCCTTTATCTAGAAATAGCACATCCTGTATCTTGGAATAGCACATCCTTGACACTAAAGGACATCCATTACCTTGGAATAGCACATCCTGTATATTGGAAAAGCACATCCTGTGTCTAGGAATAGCACATCCTGTATCTAGGAATAGCACATCCTGTATCTTGGAAAAGCACATCCTGTATCTAGGAATAGCACATCCTGTATCTTGCAATAGCACGTCCTGTATCTTGGAAAAGCACATCCTGTATCTAGGAATAGCATATCCTTTATCTAGAAATAGCACATCCTGTATCTTGGAAAAGCACATCCTTGACACTAAAGTATTGCAATAGCACATCCTGTATCTTGGAAAAGCACATCCTGTATCTAGGAATAGCACATCCTTGACACTAAACTGTCGCAATGACCCGGGCCTCCCCTTCGCGCTCACCATCCGCGCGGGGCTCGACCCGCTAAGCTCCTCGGCGCGCGAACCCTTCGCGCTTGCCGCCGAGTTCTTCAACCTCCTCTCCTTCGACCCGTCTTCTTCCTCCGTCTCAAGCCTCGCCTTGGCAACTTCCCGCTCTCCGGCATGCTCCGCTCCCCCGCGGCGGCGGCGGCGGCCCGGGCTGCACTGCTCGCCGTGCTGTTCCAGTTAAAAAGATGTTCTCATTTCTCCAGTTGTTATTTGGTTGTTCACATTGACAGTTTAGTGGGAATTGCATTCCAATATGCAAAAAAAAAGTGCGCAGAGTATCAATGGTTGTAGTTTTATTGGGTTGTTCACATTCCAATCTACAAAAGAAAGAGCGCAGAGCATCAATGGCTGCAGTTTTCAATGCATAAACTCATCAACTGAAGTTGTAGCAAAGAATTCTGTAACGATATTATGTCAGCAATAATACAGATTGAATGTTCACCTTGCGTGCTTGAGTTAGTTTAATATTGAGCGCCTTTGTCGATGGAATCTGATCATAAAGAATATGCAGAACCAATGGTGCAAAAGCATGCCACTTTACACAAACTGTTCAGATTTCTAAAACTTCAACTTGTGAACAAACCAATCATCTAAACAAATATTTGCGAAAGAAAGGTAAAATCTTACATTGGTTGGCACCCGATAGGCTCGATCCGGAGAACGACTCATCAGGATCATTGAGCGGTGTGGCTCTAGCACCAAATTTCCTAAGCAGGGATGTAACAAATTCAGATGAGGTCGGTCCATCTCTGTTTTCGGCCTTGGTAGATGATACCAGAACATCAGCAAGGTCTAGCAAAGCCTCAGCATTCGCAAACTGTCCCCCAATGCGCTTAACCAAAAAAGGAAAACATAAGGGAACAAAGTAAGCAGCGGAAAAGCAGCCACCTTTTTAGTGAAGCTTTTCAATCATGCCCCATACATCATGTTACTTATTAACAGTGCAATTAGAGAGAAATTTGTACCCGAGGGTGGAGGAAATGAATGTGTTCACAAAAGGTACAACATGGAGTTCAAATAATAATCGACAGCAAAGTGTCCTGGCTACTACGCCATGTTAGCAGAGAAAATATAAACCAGTTCTGATTACATCTAGCTATACAAAAGTCCATCCTAAGTTCATTAGCCTCTCAGCATAAATCGGCTGGATGCTTCCTCCCCCCAATTCATCTGTCCCATCACAAACCACCCAATCAACGCCAAAAGCAGAAAACACAGTGCCATATTCCTAGGTTTCACTTTAGTTGACCCTTTCAGCTTTTGCAGCTCATTCTCCATCAGTTTCAATGCAGCAGCTGTCGATTTCTTGTTTTCCTCAATTTCAACCATGGCTGCCTTCATCGACTTTTTCACGTTATCCAGCTCTTCCATCACTAACTCCAGGTTGGACAGCTTTTTCTTCATCTCTCTGATGGAATTGGTTAGAGATTCAACGGCTTTGCCATGATCATTAAGTGCGATCATTAACAACTCAAGGCGTCGGTCACCACTGACAAACCCATCCTCGATTAACAAAACAGCATAGCTCGCTTGCCAGTGGAAAAAATCACATTGAGACCCATCCTGTAAAGAAGAAAGCCTTGGGCCCTCAAAATTACCCAAACCATATAACTTATCAATTGAGCAAAAATTGAGAAATAACCGTTTTCTTGGCTCTGCACCGGTAGAACTTCCTCGACGTGGTTTCTGGTTGTTTGGAGACCCGCTCAATCACCACCCCATTGCAGAGCTTGCAAGGGATTAGAGGAAGCTCAGCACTCGCAGTATTGGAGCCAGAGAGTAAGGATGACGATGACGATGACGGCATCTCCTCAAATAGCCTGAAAGACCATAGCAATGATAAATTACCAGTTTGCTCAATCCTTAGAACACTGAAAACATAAGTTAACGGTGTTTTATTAGTTCAAAGTAAAGCACTGATTTAACATGTACAGTATGTTCAGATAAGTTCAGAGCTGATCTCATGAACATTGCTATGACTACCCAGGTTGCAGATATTGAAGCTGCTGAAAAGCAGAAAATGAGAGAGAAGGTGCAGAAGATTATAGCGCATGGGATCAACTATTTTGTCAACAGGCAGTTAATCTATAACTTCCCTGAAGAACTCTTTGCTGATGCTGGCATCCTCGCAATTGAGCATGCTGATTTTGAGGGCATTGAACGGCTAGCTCTTGTCACTGGTGGTGAGATCGCATCAACTTTTGATAATCCGGAGTCTGTTAAGCTTGGGCACTGCAAGGTTATCGAAGAGATTATGATTGGGGAGGACAGGCTAATTCATTTCACTGGGGTTGAGATGGGACAGGCTTGCACCATTGTCCTGCGGGGAACGAGTGAGCATGTGCTTGATGAGGCCGAGAGGTCCTTGCATGACACCCTATGCGTGCTGTCCCAGACAGTGAACGACACCCGTGTCTTGTTCGGGGGTGGATGGCCCGAAATGGTGATGGCCAAAGAAGTCGATGAACTTGCAAGACCCCTGGGAAGAAATCTCATGCTATCGATGCTTTCTCCCGTGCCCTGCAAGCCATCCCAACGACCATAGCTGACAATGCTGGTTTCGATAGTGCTGAGCTAATCTCTAGGCTCCGGGCCGAGCACCACAAGGAGAACTGCACTGCTGGAATTGATGTCATCACGGGCAGTGTCGGAGACATGCAGAAGCTGGGGATTCAAGAGTCGTTCAAGGCGAAGCAGGCCATCCTTCTGTCCGCGACAGAGGCGGCAGAGATGATCCTCAGGGTCGATGAGATCATAACCTGCGCCCCGCACAGAAGAGAGGACAGGATGTGACCACACACGCTTATCTTTGGATTAGGGTGTGTGTGTGTTTTCCCCAGTTGCAGGGGTTACTATGATT
The DNA here is from genome assembly GCF_016808335.1 of Panicum virgatum. Classification (NCBI taxonomy): domain Eukaryota; kingdom Viridiplantae; phylum Streptophyta; class Magnoliopsida; order Poales; family Poaceae; genus Panicum; species Panicum virgatum. The sequence continues at coordinate 28,416 of NW_024376301.1, forward strand.
TTATTACATTTGGGGTGCTTGGTAGCCCCTGAGCAACTGGGACCTGTTATTTGTGCAACAGTGCGAATGTTACGACTTACAACAGTCTCCTATCTAGGCCTTTTGTTTTAAATCCTAGTTTATGGATCCCCTTGGTAGCTAATGTCAGCGGTGTGCTTGTATTGTGACTGGAGACGTGTTGATGTGTAATGGCAGGGCCTGTCGACCTTGTATGGTCATTTTTGTCAAAAAAAAAGGAGGATATATATAACTGTATCAGTCACACCATTACTTGAAAGCATAACCATATATCAACGCAGGGAGAAGGAAGAAAGGGGTGAGGGCTAAATATACGAGGGGAGGGATTGGGAAGTGGCCGGCCATTACTAAGGCTGCTGCTGCTGCAGCAGCCGTAAGGCTTGCACGCCACCTATAGGCTGCAGTAAAGCCTGCCCAGGCTTGCACGCCACTCAGCAGCATGCTGCACACGCCACCCTACACCCTACAACCCTGCTGCTCGCCACCCTAACCCTACAGGCTATGCTGCACTTGAAATCAGATATCATCTTTGAATACCGGAGGAAATCGAAAGAAGAAAAGAAAGAATCAACCACTCCCGCTCAGTTTAGACCCAGAGTGAAATTCCATGTCAAATGGACCATGATCTGCTCTTTTCTCAGCTCGGGGAAAAGAAGAAAGAATGGCACTGAAGTGGACATTCGAGAGAGATGGACAATAGATACAGATGCAAGTCAGGGAAAGAGCAGAGAGAATGGCGGTGAAGTTATGGCAGTTACCTCAGGCGGCACGGCCGACGATATCGCGTCGCGGGGCTGCGAGGAGCTCGGCGGAGGAGGCCGCCGAGATCCGCGGCGAACGGAGCTAGGGTTTCAAACCCTAGCTCACGGGCCCGCCAGCAGGTGATGCGAGGGGGCCGGAGCTCCCACGGCACAGCCGACGAGGTTGCGTCAGTGGGGCGGCGAGGTCGCGCCGCGGCGAGGTCCCGTCGCGGCAGTGGGGCGGCGAGGTCCCGTCGCGGCAGTGGATGCGGAGGAAGAAAGAGATCAGAAGAAGATGGGCGGCGAGGTCCCGTCGGCGGTGTTGTTTTTGCCGGTCGAGAAGATGGGCGTTCTAGCCTAATAGGCCACCCATACAGAAGAAATGAGCCCAACAGGCCCTTCTCTCTCTCGCGCGCCTCATACTGGGAGAGGAGTGCTCGATATATGATTCAGCTGCCCAACAAGGTTTAGAAGTTTAAAATAATTCTAATCCCATGTACAATGAAGGCCATTATTTCAGACCAACAGATAATGTGGATTTGAAATGCAAGTGATTGGTCATTTCCAGTAAATTCATTTAAGCAAATGAGGTAAATACAGAAATACACAATCATGTTCAGCTCATAGTTGCACTAAGCTGGGTTCAGATTCCGAGTACCTGAAAGAAAACTAAGTTTGCAAAAGAAGACTCAGTAGAGTTCACAAATAAATGATAAAGCAACGAAGAAGAACTTGACCAATTGGTGCTCTGAAGATGACACTCTGAAGAAGAGAAAAAGACAGCATGTCGCTAGGAGGTTGTTTCGTGCAGATGAATAGAAAGAAAGAGCAACTGAGCAAGATGAAGCAGGCTTGCTGACATAGCAACTCAACACCATTTTGAAGAAACTGGATGCAAAGCAGTTGTAAGCATGATTAGGCAGCTTTTCTTTCCTCAATTCTCATTAAATAGTGACACTCGCACCATCGATCTGTTGACCAGATGACTGATTTTCGTTTGAGGCAACAAACTATTTTGATTATTTCCATATAATACAAGCGTTGTGGACGTCCGAGGGATCGTCTTGGTTCTTCCCGGTACCCGCCGCCGGAAGCCAACCCGACGTCCCTTCACGGAGGAAGCAGCTCGAACGCATGCCACATCCTTTCTGTCCGGCAGCCAGGGTCACCTTGCGCCGCAGCGACCACAGCATTGCATTCCTCCACATGAATAGTTTTGCACAATAGGGTATGGTAGTTTTATAGCAAGGTCGCCGTGTGGGGCCAGACCCACATGTCAGTGACCGGGGATTACCTATGGATATCCCTTCTGGCTTTACTAATGCCCATCGCCGACTACCTGTTGCAATTTCTTCTGCTGGATCAGAAACCATTACTTCTACCATTGGCATTGAAAAGAAGCCCCTCTCTAATGGATGCACCTCCTAGTCTTATTTTGGACGTTCCTCTGGGATTTTGTATGGATATCCCTCCTGGCTTTACAGAAGCTCATCGCCAACTACCTTCTGCAATTTCTTCTGTTGGATCAGAAACCTTTGCTTCTACCACTCGCACTGAGTTTTTCACCCATGGAGTGGCAATCGATGAGGGTGTGTCTAGGTACGCATGCGTCCTTGTAGAAGCCTATGTATGGGTCCCGTCGGCCCCGCACGGCACCAGCAAGTCTAGCCTCGCCGCCGCCATGCCAACTACCTCCGAGAAGTCAGAGGTCGTAGAGGTTGAAGCGGAGGTAGTTTGCCATGGCAGCGATGAGGCTGGACTTGCCGGTGCCGGGCGGGCCGTAGCGGCGTCAAAATTGCCGAGAGCAGGGTCGTCCTTGAGCTCTGCAACCAACACGTGCGCGCGTAAGAAAAGCACACATCAGAGGACGACCACTGTTAGTTGCAGCGCGCCCGCCAGAGCCGCAGCGAGGACGTTGGGGAGGGAAGGCGCATGCACGTATCACCTATCAACTCCCTGGCTGCTGCGTAGGCCGACCGGAGCGCGCCCCTCTCCTCGCTGCTCTGGCCCTAGGCGGCGGCGAGCTCCTCCTGCCACGCCTGCGGGCGTGGCCCCCACCACCACCACCCCCGCGGCTCATTGATCATGAGCAAGAAGGGTGTCCGCAACGGCGGGGACAAATGAACGGTGCTCGTGCTCAAGGTGCCCATGCACTGCCGCTGCAAAGGCTGCGATGACAAGATCCGTGCCAGCGTCAAGGACCTCACCCTTCACCATGGTACCTACTTATGAGTACTTGCATTAGCACCACCAAGCTCCTCCTCATGCTTTCATGCTAATCGATGATCAGGCATCGAGCCGCTGGACCAGTCAACGTTGTGGACCAAGGATGAGCTGCGGGTGGTGTCCACGGCGGACCCCGACAAGCTCCATGGCGGCGGCGGTGGCAGATTTTAACACACATGGGCCGGCTCCGCGCCGCTTTCTCTTTAATTGTTTTTTCTATGTCTATGTCAAGATATGACACTGTACTTCTTTTCTAGCCTTATGCATAGGCGCCAGATCAGGATGAAAGGAATGACACAGACAAGAATATAGCTGTCATGTTCGACCTCGTAGGACATCACAAAAGTGTAAAGCTGAAACATCTCATTCTGAACCGGCAGTCCTTTGCACAAACCGTTGAGAACATATTTGCGCTCTCATTTCTGGTGAAGGATGGGAGAGCTGAGATACACGTGGTTGATGGTGGGTATCATTTTGTCGGTAAGCTTTTTTCCTGATAATTAAGCTTTCTGCATTGATATTCCATCAGTCACTATTGATATTTTGCCATATTATGTATACTCACAGATAATACAGCAAGTGGTCAAGCCAGAAGTGGAAGTAATGCTTCACAGAAGCAGTTACCATGGAGGTAAATACAGAAATACACAATCATGTTCAGCTCATAGTTGCACTAAGCTGGGTTCAGATTCCGAGTACCTGATAAATGATAAAGCAACGAAGAAGAACTTGACCAATTGGTGCTCTGAAGATGACACTCTGAAGAAGAGAAAAAGACAGCATGTCGCTAGGAGGTTGTTTCGTGCAGATGAATAGAAAGAAAGAGCAACTGAGCAAGATGAAGCAGGCTTGCTGACATAGCAACTCAACACCATTTTGAAGAAACTGGATGCAAAGCAGTACGCATGCCACATCCTTTCTGTCCGGCAGCCAGGGTCACCTTGCGCCGCAGCGACCACAGCATTGCATTCCTCCACATGAATAGTTTTGCACAATAGGGTATGGTAGTTTTATAGCAAGGTCGCCGTGTGGGGCCAGACCCACATGTCAGTGACCGGGGATTACCTATGGATATCCCTTCTGGCTTTACTAATGCCCATCGCCGACTACCTGTTGCAATTTCTTCTGCTGGATCAGAAACCATTACTTCTACCATTGGCATTGAAAAGAAGCCCCTCTCTAATGGATGCACCTCCTAGTCTTATTTTGGACGTTCCTCTGGGATTTTGTATGGATATCCCTCCTGGCTTTACAGAAGCTCATCGCCAACTACCTTCTGCAATTTCTTCTGTTGGATCAGAAACCTTTGCTTCTACCACTCGCACTGAGTTTTTCACCCATGGAGTGGCAATCGATGAGGGTGTGTCTAGGTACGCATGCGTCCTTGTAGAAGCCTATGTATGGGTCCCGTCGGCCCCGCACGGCACCAGCAAGTCTAGCCTCGCCGCCGCCATGCCAACTACCTCCGAGAAGTCAGAGGTCGTAGAGGTTGAAGCGGAGGTAGTTTGCCATGGCAGCGATGAGGCTGGACTTGCCGGTGCCGGGCGGGCCGTAGCGGCGTCAAAATTGCCGAGAGCAGGGTCGTCCTTGAGCTCTGCAACCAACACGTGCGCGCGTAAGAAAAGCACACATCAGAGGACGACCACTGTTAGTTGCAGCGCGCCCGCCAGAGCCGCAGCGAGGACGTTGGGGAGGGAAGGCGCATGCACGTATCACCTATCAACTCCCTGGCTGCTGCGTAGGCCGACCGGAGCGCGCCCCTCTCCTCGCTGCTCTGGCCCTAGGCGGCGGCGAGCTCCTCCTGCCACGCCTGCGGGCGTGGCCCCCACCACCACCACCCCCGCGGCTCATTGATCATGAGCAAGAAGGGTGTCCGCAACGGCGGGGACAAATGAACGGTGCTCGTGCTCAAGGTGCCCATGCACTGCCGCTGCAAAGGCTGCGATGACAAGATCCGTGCCAGCGTCAAGGACCTCACCCTTCACCATGGTACCTACTTATGAGTACTTGCATTAGCACCACCAAGCTCCTCCTCATGCTTTCATGCTAATCGATGATCAGGCATCGAGCCGCTGGACCAGTCAACGTTGTGGACCAAGGATGAGCTGCGGGTGGTGTCCACGGCGGACCCCGACAAGCTCCATGGCGGCGGCGGTGGCAGATTTTAACACACATGGGCCGGCTCCGCGCCGCTTTCTCTTTAATTGTTTTTTCTATGTCTATGTCAAGATATGACACTGTACTTCTTTTCTAGCCTTATGCATAGGCGCCAGATCAGGATGAAAGGAATGACACAGACAAGAATATAGCTGTCATGTTCGACCTCGTAGGACATCACAAAAGTGTAAAGCTGAAACATCTCATTCTGAACCGGCAGTCCTTTGCACAAACCGTTGAGAACATATTTGCGCTCTCATTTCTGGTGAAGGATGGGAGAGCTGAGATACACGTGGTTGATGGTGGGTATCATTTTGTCGGTAAGCTTTTTTCCTGATAATTAAGCTTTCTGCATTGATATTCCATCAGTCACTATTGATATTTTGCCATATTATGTATACTCACAGATAATACAGCAAGTGGTCAAGCCAGAAGTGGAAGTAATGCTTCACAGAAGCAGTTACCATGGAGGTAAATACAGAAATACACAATCATGTTCAGCTCATAGTTGCACTAAGCTGGGTTCAGATTCCGAGTACCTGAAAGAAAACTAAGTTTGCAAAAGAAGACTCAGTAGAGTTCACAAATAAATGATAAAGCAACGAAGAAGAACTTGACCAATTGGTGCTCTGAAGATGACACTCTGAAGAAGAGAAAAAGACAGCATGTCGCTAGGAGGTTGTTTCGTGCAGATGAATAGAAAGAAAGAGCAACTGAGCAAGATGAAGCAGGCTTGCTGACATAGCAAGTCAACACCATTTTGAAGAAACTGGATGCAAAGCAGTTGTAAGCATGATTAGGCAGCTTTTCTTTCCTCAATTCTCATTAAATAGTGACACTCGCACCATCGATCCGTTGACCAGATGACTGATTTTCGTTTGAGGCAACAAACTATTTTGATTGTTTCCATATAATACAAGCGTTGTGGACGTCCGAGGGATCGTCTTGGTTCTTCCCGGTACCCGCCGCCGGAAGCCAACCCGACGTCCCTTCACGGAGGAAGCAGCTCGAACGCATGCCACATCCTTTCTGTCCGGCAGCCAGGGTCACCTTGCGCCGCAGCGACCACAACATTGCATTCCTCCACATGAATAGTTTTGCACAATAGGGTATGGTAGTTTTATAGCAAGGTCGCCGTGTGGGGCCAGACCCACATGTTAGTTACCGGGGATTACCTATGGATATCCCTTCTGGCTTTACTAATGCCCATCGCCGACTACCTGTTGCAATTTCTTCTGCTGGATCAGAAACCTTTACTTCTACCATTGGCATTGAAAAGAAGCCCCTCTCTAATGGATGCACCTCCTAGTCTTATTTTGGACGCTCCTCTAGGATTTTGTATGGATATCCCTCCTGGCTTTACAGAAGCTCATCGCCAACTACCTTCTGCAATTTCTTCTGTTGGATCAGAAACCTTTGCTTCTACCACTCGCACTGAGTTTTTCACCCATGGAGTGGGAATCGATGAGGGTGTGTCTAGGTACGCATGCGTCCTTGTAGAAGCCTATGTATGGGTCCCGTCGGCCCCGCACGGCACCAGCAAGTCTAGCCTCGCCGCCGCCATGCCAACTACCTCCGAGAAGTTAGAGGCCGTAGAGGTTGAAGCGGAGGTAGTTGGCCATGACAGCGATGAGGCTGGACTTGCCGGTGCCGGGCGGGCCGTAGCGGCGTCAAAATTGCCGAGAGCAGGGTCGTCCTTGAGCTCTGCAACCAACACGTGCGCGCGTAAGAAAATCACACATCAGAGGACGACCACTGTCAGTTGCAGCGCGCCCGCCAGAGCCGCTGCGAGGACGTTGGGGAGGGAAGGCGCATGCACGTATCACCTATCAACTCCCTGGCTGCTGCGTAGGCCGACCGGAGCGCGCCCCTCTCCTCGCTGCTCTGGCCCTAGGCGGCGGCGAGCTCCTCCTGCCACGCCTGCGGGCGAGGCCCCCCCCCCCCCACCACCCCCCGGCTCATCGATCATGAGCAAGAAGGGTGTCCGCAACGGCGGGGACAAATGAACGGTGCTCGTGCTCAAGGTGCCCATGCACTGCCGCTGCAAAGGCTGCGATGACAAGATCCGTGCCAGCGTCAAGGACCTCACCCTTCACCATGGTACCTACTTATGAGTACTTGCATTAGCACCACCAAGCTCCTCCTCATGCCCTCATGCTCATCGATGATCAGGCATCGAGCCGCTGGACCAGTCAACGTTGTGGACCAAGGATGAGCTGCGGGTGGTGTCCGCGGCGGACCCCGACAAGCTCCATGGCGGCGGCGGTGGCAGATTTTAACACACATGGGCCGGCTCCGCGCCGCTTTCTCTTTAATTGTTTTTTCTATGTCTATGTCAAGATATGACACTGTACTTCTTTTCTAGCCTTATGCATTGGCGCCAGATCATGATGAAAGGAATGACATAGACAAGAATATAGCTGTCATGTTCGACCTCGTAGGACATCACAAAAGTGTAAAGCTGAAACATCTCATTCTGAACCGGCAGTCCTTTGCACAAACCGTTGAGAACATATTTGCGCTCTCATTTCTGGTGAAGGATGGGAGAGCTGAGATACACGTGGTTGATGGTGGGTATCATTTTGTCGGTAAGCTTTTTTCCTGATAATTAAGCTTTCTGCATTGATATTCCATCAGTCACTATTGATATTTTGCTATATTTTGCCATATTATGTATACTCACAGATATTATGTATTCCCGGCACGTCACTTCTTTCTCTCGCCACTCTCCCCTTCCCCCTCCTCGTCTACTCCGGCGGCTGCCCCCCTTCCCTTCTCCGGAGGCGACCCCCTCACCTTCCACCAAGGTTCAAGAAAACGCTAGGCGCTAGACCTCTAAACAAAGATTAAATGTGATTAATCGCGATTAAATGTGATTAATCGTTTATGAATTTATTATTATTTTCCATAATATATATTAATTTTTGGATTTATAAGTGATGGAGATGCATATATATGAAAGAATAAATGAGAAATGAAGAGGAATGCATCAACAGCCCAGTACAGCCCACTATTCTATCGGCCCACTATCCGGCCAGCCCACCTCTTCTGCCGGCCCAACCCTTCTTCTCCCCTCCCCCGCGCGGCTCCCACGCGTCCCCCCGCCCCCCCACCCCCCACCCCCACACCGTTTGGCCCAGTCCAGAGAGGCCCGGCTCCCTCAGTTCCTCTCCCTCTCCCGACCGGCGGGCGAACCCGCGGCGGCCGGCGGCGCGGCGCGGCTGTGGTAAAATCTAGGCACTTGGTGGTAAAATCGTAGGTGGTAAAATCTTGTGTTCGAGGCAGATAAATGTCAAGTTAGGGGTGGTAAAATCTCGTCCATTTCCTCCTGGTCCGAACTGATCGGGTCCAGAACCTCCTGGTCCGAACTGGCTGCGGCGCATTTTGTTCCATAAAGGAAAAAGTCTGTTTTACCTCCCTGGACACAAAGGGTGTCCATGTTTCCTCCCTATCACTCGAAACCGGGTGAACTGCCTCCTTTAGCTTTTAAAACCATTCAATTACCTCCCTACAGGTAGTTTTGTCATTTTCAGTTTAAAAATAAATCTTGTAAATATTAATAAGGTTATAAAACTAATTCACATTAGATTACGCCAAATCGGAATACGCAGTTTCACACACAAAGAGAACTAATTCACATCTGATAATTTATCTAAACTTCATTGGTTCTGAATTCTATTTATATTCAATTGGCCGCATGAGTGCTGATGGGAAGTTATGGCAACCGGCCGGCTCTTTGCCTTCAGCGCCGTCCTTTCGATTCATCTCCCGCCCCATGAACAGTTCATATCCCGCCCTTACAAACAGGAGTCTCCATTCGCCGGGAATCCATTCGCACCAGTTCATCTCCCGCCCCATGGACAGTTCATCTCGCTTCCGCTCCCGCCCCATGCACGACGGCGGCGCCACGCCCCATGCACGACGGCGGCGGCGCCACCGTCCCATGCACGGCGGCGGCGCCACGGTCGGCGGCGCCACGCCCCATGCACGACGGCGGGGGTGCCACGGCCCCATGCACGACGGCGGCGCCACGATCGGCGACACCGGCGGCTTCCCTCCGAGCCCGACGCAAGCCCAATACGACACGGAGAGCGACATCGCCAACGCTGAACCGAAGCCGCTGTGGAGTGAGTGGTCTCCCACCGACGAGCCGCTGTGGGGTGAGGGGACGTCGAACCACGACAAGATGAACCTCATCAGTCCGTGGCCGCCGACGTCGAAGCACGACGTTGCCTTCTACAACACGACAATCAAGACAACGATCACAGTTGATACGGTCGTCGTAGAGCAGTTCATCCAAGATATCAAAGGTAACAGACCTCCATGTCCTATGGTAGTTGGACTGGACACCGAGTGGCACAAGATCGGAACCGAGGCCTACAAACTCGCCCTGTTGCAACTGTGCGTTGGCCCGCGCTGCCTTGTGTTCCAGGTACATAACGCCGGGGGCAAACTTCCTGATGTCCTGAAGAGTTTTCTTACAAAGGAGGGCCATATTTTCGTCGGAGCACATATCAAGAATGATGTTGTCCGCCTAGAGGAGGACTGTGGCATCACTATTACAAAAGTGGGATGACCATCAGGTCATCGTACCACAAGTTAATGAAAAATATAGACATCTCAAGCGTTCTGGCAAGCAGTGGAGATCATCACTGGAGCACATTGCATCAGAGGTGCTAGAAATAAAAATCCGGAAGCACAAGATGGACCACAATTGGTGGCATTCACAGTTCTTGACAGACAAGCAAATAAGGTATGCCACCATAGATGCTTTTTTGTCATATGAGATAGCGAATCAACTTCAGATCAAGCACGGTTATAACTTCGGGGGCGAAGCTAGAGAAGATGTGAAAATTTAATCTGCAAATATGGTGGAACTGGACAGCTCCTCTTTATTTTTATTTATCTAGTTTTTTTATGTGATATGTAATTTCGAATCCTATGTATCCGAATTTCGTAATTCGTTCTAATGAACTGGCTATATAGGTCTGCTGTCTTAATTTCGCGATTGTGTATGTGTCTTGTTTCGTTTTGTTAAAACGCATGAGATTTTGATGGAGCCATGAGATTTTGCCCAGACGTCATCTTCCAGTGAAAAAGCTAGACATAATATCCATCGCGTTTCCGTTCCTTTTGTGTATGTATGTAATAACAAAATTACTTGGTGCAGCGACGAGGCCTTCAGTAAAGGAAAATATATGTATATATCACAAAAGGAAAATAGAAAAGGGCCACCACGGGCTCACTGTTTCAAAACGGACCAGCTCCTCACCAGCCAAAACGGACCAGCTCTGTGGGATTCTGGAGAAAAGATTATTTTAGGCATTCCCAAAAGAACAATCTTATTTAATTTGAAAAAAACAACCAATCTATTTTCTTGTAATAGCACATCCAGTACCATGGAATAGTACATCCTGTATCTTGGAAAAGCACATCCTGTATCTAGGAATAGCACATCCTGTATCTTATCTTGGAATAGCACATCCTGTATCTTGGAAAAGCACATCCTGTATCTAGGAATAGCATATCCTTTATCTAGAAATAGCACATCCTGTATCTTGGAATAGCACATCCTTGACAGTAAAGTATGCAGTAGCACGTCCGGGTTTATGAAATAGCACATATGTATCTAAGTAATAGCGCTGGAGGTGCTAGTCATACGACGCGCGAGAGGGATCTTCGTTCTGGTCCGATCTTGCCGAGGAGAAGTTCCGACCGGTCCGATCTGAACTGGTTGGCAAATGGGCCGTGGGCCGTTCGTTGATTGGGGACGCGCGGAGGCGGAGGCGGAGCCGTTGAGGCCCAAACCGTTTTTATCTCAAAACTGAGAGCCCCCTACCCAACCCATTCGAACTCACCCAAAACGAAATCTAGAGCACATTCTGTCTCGCGAATTAGCACGCGGCGGCGCGGTACCTTCAGTACCAGTCCGCGGCGCGGGAGCGAGCTCGTCGGCCGGTGACGCGAGTCCTACGCAGCCGTCGCGCGGCAGCCGCAGCCATCCACGCAGGCATGTATGAGCGCATATCCCTAATTTTTCCTCCTCTTAGGGTTTTCTCCCTGATTCGTCCTTAGCAGAATGTGGTTAGCATGTTTTCTTCCCGTGATACTGATATACATGTTTGGTTTCTATTATTTTGGGAGATGTGGTTCCCCTCCCCCTCCCCCTCCCCGTCCCCTTTGGATTTCTAGATTTATGGGTTCCACACTGTGCTAACATGTAATTGGATTCTGTGCGAATCAAATTCAACTGTAGATGGCTCCTCCTGCTACGATCAGCACTGCAGATCTTGATCATTCTCAAGAGTCACATGAAGAGCAAGGAAAAAAGCGTTCCCAGAAGGTGATAACCACTTTCTATTGTTTCATTTAACATGTTACATTAACCTTGTTTTTTTTCTAAAGCAGAGATGTGATTCTTTCTTTTAACATGTTACATTAACCTTTTGGAATAGCACATCCTGTATCTTGCAATAGCACATCCACTATCTTGGAATAGCACATCCTGTATCTTGGAATAGTAGATCCAGTATATTGGAATAGCACATCCAGTATCTTGGAATAGCACATCCAGTATCTTGAAATAGCACATCCTGTATCTTGGAAAAGCACATCCTGTATCTAGGAATAGCATATCCTTTATCTAGAAGTAGCACATGCTGTATCTTGGAATAGCACATCCTTGACAGTAAAGGACATCCACTACCTTGGAATAGCACATCCTGTATCTTGGAAAAGCACATCCTTTATCTAGGAATAGCACATCCTGTATCTAGGAATAGCACTTTCTATTGTTTCATTTAACATGTTACATTAACCTTGTTTTTTTTGTAAAGCAGAGATGTGATTCTTTCTTTTAACATGTTACATTAACCTTTTTTTTCTAAAGCAGAGATCTGAAATAAATATGATATCATCACCAAAGTGTGTAGTAGATGCAATAGCGGCCCTCTCACAGGACCAAAAGAATAAGATCAAAGAGTTGGGCTTTGGGGAGCTTCTAAAGTTTAGTTTAGATGGCTTTGGAGACCGCTACATGCTAGAATTCCTCATGGACCACACAGACCCAGAAAATATGGAAATTCGAGTGGGGGGAGGAGATAAGAACCTGCCCATCAATGAACACGTAGTACAATGCGTTCTTGGCGTGCCAACTGGAAAGGGAAGAGACACACCAGATTCCCCCTACATGGAATCTGAACTTAACAATCTGAGAACAGAGCTTGGTGTCAAAACTGACAAAATTAAAAGCTCTGACCTCATAGCCAAGATCAATGGTGGTGGCACAGACTATTTGACCATCCGTTGCTTTTTTATTCTGTTGTGCTACAAACTTCTGTTCCCTGGTTCACAAAACCATGTTACCAAGCGGGAGGTTGCCCTGACCCATTCACCCAAGGACATTGCGGAGGTGAACTGGGCAAAGGCTGTTGTCGATAACCTCCGTTCGGCAGCCCGCAAGTGGCACTCTGATAAGTTGGCGGTTTCAAAGAAGAAAAGGACACTCTCTGGTTCTGTGACATTCTTACTGGTATGTGGTTTGTGCTTTTTGTTTAGGCATATCTATTGTTCTTCTACAATTATTTGTTTACCACAGTTGTATTTTGTTTCCCCACAGTTGTACTATCTAGACCATCTACGGAGTCCTCACAGTATACCTTGCATTATCACCCCGAGGACTTCCGTCTACACCACGGATATTATCAAAAAAATCATAAAAGCAGACAAGAGGAGTCGCAGTGGTCACATTTATGGCCTCCTAGATGTAATAAACCCTAAGAGCTTCCGTCTCCAATTTTATTTTATTTTTTACATTATCTGCATTTTGAAGCTTATCAAAACTGTTCCTTTTCAGTTCAGGAGCATGGTGGGTACATGCTATTCAATGGGTAGTAGGCAACTTGTTCCGAACATCAGAATTGAACCGTTGCATTCCAATTTTTTTCAAGATTTAAGCCCACGAAAGAGGGAAATTGCCACATCATATGTCAACACAGTTGACATTTTGATGGAACAAATTTTGAAGGAGAGGAATCAGTTTATGATCTCCATGGGCGCGCAAGATGCCCAGAACAGCAGCAGAGCAGCTGAGCCTCAGGGCGGTGACTCAGGGATCCAAGATGATCCCCGGAACGAGCATTCTGAAGCTTATCCTTCTCCTGCTGCTGATGATGCTCTTCCTTCTGATGACACTAATCCCAGGTATGCCGAGCTAGCAGAAGCTATGTCTACCAGGTAAGGTTTCTTAAAACTTTAGTTTTTCTTAAAATCATGATAACATGTACGATTCGTGTATTCTAGGGAGCAGAAGAGGAAGGAACCAAGTAGTATGACTCAGCCTGATGCCAAGCGGGTGATTAGATTCGTGTATTCTAGGGTGCCGAAGAGCAAGGAACCAAGTAGTATGACTCAGCCTGATGCCAAGCGGGTGATTAGATTCGTGTATTCTAGGGTGCCGAAGAGCAAGGAACCGAGCAGTGCTGAAGACGGTAGCTCTGTTCCTCCTCCTCCTACTGATGAAGATGGTGATGGCGCCACATTTGAGGGAAGGAAAAGGCAAGAGAAGCCAAAAGGTGACTACACGTTACAAGAGATCTATGCTTCTCTCACGCCGGAGGAAGAAGAAGAAGTAGATGAATTTTTAAATGGTCAAAGGTATCAAGTTCAAATGGTCAAAGCTAAGTGCTACTTTTTTCTTTAACTTATTATCACAATTAAGCACCAAAATCCCCTTCCCTTTTGCAGTAAAAAGCTTCCAATATTTCATCCATCGGGCATAATCATTACAAAAGAGATTGCAGCGTCGTTGAATGATGAAAAGTGGTTAAATGGCGAAATAATCAATCTGTACCTTATCTTGTTTGAGGAGAGGCAAACAAGACATCCGGATAAGTTTTTAAAATGCCTCTTTGCTGATACATATTTTTTCCCCATGGTTAGTTGATTTGGATGACTATGCTTGTAGGTATCAAGTTCAAATGGTCAAAGCTAACTGCTAGTTTTCTCTCCTGTGCAGGTTGAGCAAGATAATGACAGAATTAAAAGATATCTGTTCTACAAAGTTTTAGTGAAAGAACTTGCCAATTTTGATAAAGTAAGGTCCTTTTTTTATTGTCATCTCACTTATGTTCTTGTCATATGACTTATGTTCCTACAAGTAAAATTTTCACATTCAATTTATGTTACAGGTATTCATTCCAGTGAATCAAAACAATAAACATTGGACCCTAATAGTGATAGACGTTAAGGATAAAGTTATTCAAGGATATGATTCCCTGGGTCATGAGTACAACCATGCATTGAAATTGATGGTAGGCCTGGTAAATAACTGAGATTTCTGAAACTAGTACTGTTCTTGATTAGATTATTTTCTTTTTCTTTAAGCAGTACAAGATTCTCGAACCTACAATGGAGGATGCCAGCACCTGGAATACAGAAATAAAAAGAGCTTCATTGCAGCAAAACCATAGTGACTGTGGTGTGTATGTGCTAATGTACATTGATTTCCTCAGCAGAGGCGTCGAACCAACTTTTTGTCACGTGAGTGCTTGATTCCATATTGATTTTTCACATGACTCTATTTGCACATTCTAAATTTGACAAAGGCATATTCAATTTACAGGATACACATCTTTATAGGAGGCGAATAGCAAAGGCAATACTGGATGATGTACATGAAGGTGATCCTAAAGGTCTGAGGGAGGAGTTTGAAGCTATTGTTTTTGTCAATTCTGATTGCTTCTACTTTCACATTGCTATCTGAAATGATTTTCTATTAATTGCTTATTTTAGGTGGACCTTGCCGGAGTTTGCGTGCTACAAAACCAGTAAAGAGGTACTCACCACCCCCTATCAAAAAGAGGATGAAGCGTAAGAAAAAGGTCTAAAAATGTAATTAATATCGATGTAATAATAATTGCTGGATTTAGCTAGAAAGGACCGGTAATCGTAGACATCGTAATGTATTGTGAGATGGGATGAACTGATCTGTAGGCATCCAAGGCGATTGTAATGTATTGTGAGATGATTTGTATTGTGAGATGTGAGATGTAATGTATTGTTACTCTTGGAGCATCCAACAATGCCAGCTGACTCTTGTATCATCATGCCAGCTGATGATACACAACAAGAATACCTAGCTTGCAGCTGGTTTCCCCTTTATATATTTTTTGTTTTGATTCTGTCCTGGAATAGCACATCCTGTATCTTGGAAAAGCATATCCTGTATCTTGTAATAGCACATCCTGTATCGTGGAATAGAACATCCTGTATCCTGGAATAGCACATCCAGTATCTTGGAATAGCGTATCGTGATCTTAGCGAAGACGGTGTTGATGGGTTCATGGCAACCTAGTTCTTGGCGGCATCGCCGATGAGCCTCTCGAAGTCGGTGAATGCGACATGCAGGTGTGGATGAGCTGGGCGGCGGCCGGCGGAGTGAGAGTCCGGCGTCTACCTCGGAGCCAAAATCCTAAACTATGGGGGGTTCAAAATTGCAAGCTTGTACTAATATTTTGACATCTGTGCTCCATTTGAGAAGGGGCACCTCTGCTCCATTTGACACGTGTGCTCCATTTCGCACCTGTGCTCCATTTGGCACCTCTGCTCCAACACCAATTTCTGAGTTCCAAAGTCACAGAGTGGTAACTCGTAGGAATAGAGTGAAAAAGTCACGGAGTGGGTAGAAAATCTATTTTTTTTACGGGGAGGCAATTGGCCGAGATGGGCTGCAGGCTAGGACCGGGCCCAATTTCTTTTGGCGGGCTCAGGCCCGCCCGATTAGGTTTAATGATAACCGCGATTAGGGCATCGGAGGAAGCGGGCCGTGGGCCCAAGGCCTGGCCAGCTTGATGGGCCGCGCTTCCTCCGATCTGTCAAGCCTGCTTCCTCCGATCTGTCAAGCCTGCTTCCTCCGATCTGTCAAGCCTGCTTCCTCCAATCTGTCAAGCCGGCCGCCGTCGCCGCCGTCGCCGTCGAGACCAGCGGCCAGCGCCGCCGTCGTGTGAGCCGCCCAGGCATCTCCTCTCCGGCGGGTTGAAGCTCCACCGCGCCCTAGCCTCTCCTCTCCGGAGGGTTCTCGGTCAATTTCTCCCCTGTGAACCCTTCCTCTCTTTTTTTCTCCATTTCTCAGGCCTGCTGTAGGTTGAATATGATTCTTGAACTGTGGAAATGATCCATGGCTGGAATCAAGCAACTGAAGATTAGCCATTTTTAGGCATCTAGATTGTCTACATGGCAACATTTACATCATCTCACTAGAGAGCACTAGAGCAAATTATCTGTAGAGCAAATTATCTGTAGAAATGGAATCATGTTTTGATTAATTAATCACAGGGAATTGTGAACAGCTTAATCTTGAAATGGCAACTGCACAAGCTTTGTACAAAGAGGTGCTATCATTTTCAGTTGACGATATTTTGAAGCGGAAATATGACCCTTTCAAGGTATGAGCCTCTCCCAACAGGCAACAAACATTCCTTATTTTGCACCTAAAACATCTCCATTTCAAGGTTGAGACGATTCCCAATGAATTTGGCACCCTTCTGGCCTATACAGAGGCATTTCGCAATCCAACATTAGAAGAGATCTGGCATCAAATTGACTCTAGCTTGGATACCATATCCAGAGGCCTAGATGTTGATTGCTATGCGTTCTCCAAGAACAGAACCAACATCAAGCTGAATTTAGAAAATAGAAATAATATGCCAAGAAAAGGAGACCTCATGTTATTTTCAGAAAGGGGATTGGAATCAAGAGACCAAATTATCAAGGCTGGCTCCTTTTGTACCATCCTAGTGGTTATGTGGGCCAACCCTCAAACAACTTCAATGAATGTCTGGCTGTCACAGTCATCATACGGGGGCAGTTTAAATGACCAAAGTTCTTACCAAGTTATGCGCCTGTGTAATCTGACAACTTTTGCATATAGTTGGGAAGTCATGACGGGAGGTTTCCAAGACAATCCAGAAATAATCAATCTCATGTTGACTAAAAAAAAGGAGAATGTGGATAATATGCTGCAGGCTGATGGAGAATATGGAATATTCACAGGTAAGGATTTTGGATTGAACAAATCACAGAAAGATTCAGTGGCAGGTTGCATTTCAGCCTCTAAACGTCCAAAGGAATTATCTGTACGTCTAATTTGGGGCCCACCAGGCACAGGTAAAACTCAAACAGCTTTAGTGATTCTGCTTATGCTTCTAAAGCATCTACGGACGCATAGAACTCTTGTATGTGCTCCAACCAACACAGCTCTCCAGCAATTAGCTTCTCGTCTTGTTTCTCTACTTGAAGAGTCCACCGAAACCAGTCATTTACTTAAGGACACCATTATATTTGGGAGTGAGAAGCTTACGAACAGTGGAAATGACCTGTCAAAAATTTCATTGGATTGTCGAATAAGAGCCGAACATCCCCAATATGCTACGAAGAATTGCCCCCAACATATTGTGAACAAGTTTTTGCGCAGTGCAAAACTTGTATTTTGCACTCCTTGTAGTTCATTTAGGTTCATAAGGAATCAGAAATTTGACAACTTGGTTATTGATGAGGCAGCAAACCTAAAAGAATTTGAATCACTGATCCCTCTTGCTATTGGTGGGATAAAACACGTGGTGCTTATGGGGGATGACAAGCAGCTACAATCAGTGGTAATGAGCCCGGTATGTCCTCGTCAATTACTGTGATATATCCTTGAGGGTCGATTACATAGTGCAGGGAACATACCGACCCGCTTACATAAATGTATTATGATTATTTTGGATACATGTGGAAGTTGTTTTGTTCATAGAAGTGGCACTTGATTGGTAGAGGCGCTGCAACATCTAGAGTTTGCTTTTGTACTTGTCTTGCTCGTGCTGTGTCACAAAAGCTTTCTAATACTTACTTTTTGATTTAATATAACCCTCTAGCTTATAACTTAGACTCTGTTCTTGTTGATAGCTGGCTTCTATGTACTAGTAAACCGGTTGTCCTACCATTGCTGTCTCTAGCTTATTACTTAGACTCTGTTCTATGTTGATTGTAATATGCTGTCAGGCATCTGTTCTATGTTGATTGTAATATGCTGTCAGGCATCTATGGACTAGTAAACTCAACTGGACTAAATTTCTGCTTTCTGCTAATTTCCTAATTTTTTAGATTGCTAAAGACGCTAAGTATGGACGAAGCCTGTTTGAGAGATTGAGTGAAATTGGTCACCACAAGCAGTTGCTTGATGAGCAATATAGAATGCACCCCTACATCAGCAAGTTTCCAAATAACAATTTTTATGGTGGAAAAATTAAAGATCGCACTAAGGTTAATGGAGCCTTCGACATTTTTCTTGGACATATTTTTTGTAATTATTCATTCATTCATGTTGAAGGAGGTACAGAAGAACAAGTTAATCTTGGTCAGGGTTTCGTAAATAAGGTTGAAGCTGTTGTAGCAGAAACGATCGTTGCCAGACTTGCTGAAGGTATATTCTCCTTCTCCTAACTTTTTAGAGGCTGACCTACTTTTTAGAGGTTTATTAAATATAATTCGTTTATGGCTGATCCGTGTATATTTGGTCCAACACTACTGCAGTATGCACCCATAATATGATCAAAACCAGCGTTGGTGTAATATCTCTATATGCATGCCAAGTGTCTGATTTGCAAGAAAGACTTGAAAGGTTTCATGGACATGAGTTTCTTTCTCTTAAAGTACAAACCGTTGATTCATTTCAAGGTGATGAGAAGGACATCATAATACTTTCAACGGTTAGATGCAATCCTGATGGGAACATAGGCTTTCTCGATTCAGATAAGAGAGCTAATGTGGCCTTGACAAGAGCAAGGTATGTTAAATTTTGTTCTTTTTTGTTACCAAAGGAAATACCTTTGAATCTTTGATAATTCAATCCCACTATGTTTCTAATAAATTACCCCCCTCCCCACAGGAAATACCTTTGGATCCTTGGTCATGAAACAACTCTCATGAGCAGTAATTCAGTATGGTCTAAGGTAGTCGAAGATGCAAAGAAACGCTTTTGTTACTTTTCTGCTGATGTAGACCAGTATCTTGCTACAGCCATTAAGTTGATCAAAGCAACGGAAACAAATTTACATATGGGTCAGGACTTGAAAGCTATGGAAACAAATTCAGATACAGGTCAGGGACAGCTCATAGTTGACAACCTGGTAGGGGCCGTAATAGAGGAAGCCAACATTGATTTCTCACCCAGTCATGTTCCTTCAAGGAAGAGGCTCTGTAAATCAGAAGATGCCAGATCAGAAGTACCAGAAGCCAGACCAGAAGTACCAGAAGATTCCAGATCAGAAGTACCAGAAGCCGGACCAGAGGTACCAGAAGATGCTAGATCAGAAGTACCAGAAGCCGGACCAGAGGTACCAGAAGTTGCACAGGCAGTCGAGGATGATGACGTGATTATACAAGTGCTGCCCCCACTAAATGCGGCGAAGGCCTATACATCCATGAAAAAAAGAGTAAAAAGAGCAAAAAGGGAAAATTTCTACGAACATGCCAGATCTGCAACAGATGATCGTTTTTGGTCCATCGAGCAACAGGAAAGGTACGATAATGTTTATAAAACGAAGGGTTTTGGTGACAACAGATGGATCGATTGGGAAAACGTGAAGCATTTCAAAGAGATGCTTGATGTTGAGACAAAATGTAAGAACATTGGTCTTCATAAACTGGTGGGAATAAGAAAGGAATGGCATGAAGAGACAGTCAGACAGTTCTTCTCAACATGCTACATAAATCCAAGTAGGACCTCCCTGACATGGATGAGTGGCATAAATATGAAGATTACTGTCACGAAGAGATTTTGTCAGAAAGTTCTACTTGTTGATCCCTTGCACAGTAGTAAGATTGAGGATAAATTAACGAGCACACAAGACGACGAGTTCAACACTTGGAAAAAAAATGCTGAAATTTTTAGTGTAGCAAATCGGCTGTTGAGAAAGACCATCTACCCTAGGTCTGGAGATAGTGGTAATGTTCACAATGACAACAAGGTCATACTGTATCATCTTTTGACCGAGAAGCCTTTCGACATTGTAGACATGATGTTCAGGGAGATGGAAAAAGCTCAAAGCGACAAGAGAATTTTGATCCCATATGCCCCATACATCATGTTACTAATTGACCGTGCAACTAAGGGGAAAATTGTACCTAAAACCGAAGAGTTCCGAGCTCATCCTGTGTACAACATTATGCAAATTGAGACTATAAATATGCAAATGGAGACTGAACAGCATCAGAATAAAAGAGCTGTTTCAAAGGACAAGGCATCTTTGTCTGTACCGCCACTGATTAATCCTAAATCCAAAACTTTGGTATTCCTGAATCCAAATTGGTGAGCGCATTTATGATAACATTCATTCAGCAAGAAATGTTGGCAGAGAGGGATTACTTAACGGTAAGATGGAAAACTAAAGTTTAATTCCATTTTTACATATCCATGGGTATTTAACTGCGTTTTTGTGTTAAAACAGCATAATGTAAAGCTTATTTCCTCACACAAAATAATGTTTTATTAAATTTGATGCAGCTTACTGAAGCCCAGAAAAGAAATCTGGTACATGTTTATTGTGTTCCATATATCCACACAATGTAAATCTTATTTCCTCACGTAAGCATAATGTTTGCTTTTTTACAAATTTGATGCAGATTATGCTCCCTGTTTTGGATAATAATCACTGGACAGACATGGAAGTATGGATTTTTAACTCAATTGCTGGATCTGGAAACAAAATTTGCACATATGTGGTGAGACTAAGTAGAGTTGCTTGTTTCTTGTGAATTTACGGGTTTGTCCTGCCTTCCGCATAAGCTGACAAAGATAAGAATTGTTACACGCCTGCTAAGTTCTGATGGCATTCCTTTGTTGTTCGAGGCTTATGCGCAGCGGCACTAGATCAGACCAGGCCGATTTGCATCTGCCTTCTGTGATAACTTTGTTGTTACATGTTGCAGCTGCCATGCCCAGATCTTGTGCTGTTGACGCCCACACCGGCGCGGAGAAGCAGGCATCGGCAAGCCAGCCCTGGGTTCCGTCTCCTGTGTCCACGTGTGCGGCACCACAGTCATCACATGGTAATCATCTATTGCAAATTTCATTCGCTTATTTACAAATCCACTTACCTTTGGAGTAATCCCTGCACATATATGGATCAGGTACACCAACATCTCCCAGGGCCTCGGTCGACACACCTGATGTGTCGAATGATCTGCTCCATCCACCGGAGACGACTCAGGAGGATGCCTCACTCCATCCGACGCAGCAGATTCAGGAGGAGGATCTGGAGACACCCGTCGCTCCGGTCAGACCCCACAGAGTGGTTCGCCCCGTCAACAAGTTGACTTACTCTAAGAAGCAGATTCGTCGTCGTAGGAAGTAGG
Source organism: Panicum virgatum (assembly GCF_016808335.1). Classification (NCBI taxonomy): domain Eukaryota; kingdom Viridiplantae; phylum Streptophyta; class Magnoliopsida; order Poales; family Poaceae; genus Panicum; species Panicum virgatum. The sequence continues at coordinate 49,952 of NW_024376301.1, forward strand.
ACAAGACCAGCAGGCGAGGCCGTAAGGTTTAAGAACATATATGATGACTTCTATGTACTGTGAAACTGTGATGCTTCCTTTCGTACAAAAAATTTGTTTGGAACAATTGCAGTGTTTCATATTCAAAATTAGTACAATTTCCCTACCATCAGGGTAGATGGTCTTTCTCACCAGCCGATTCCAGCCGATTTGCTGCATTATGGCTAGGTACATCATATAATCAATTCTCAGGACCCAACAGTGTTTCCTTGTCCAAATGACCACATCCAAAATCAAGATGACTTGGAGGAAGTAAGTGAACACTATGACCTGAGAATTGAAGACCTGAAACACTTCATCTCTGGGGTTTGCAACCAATAGAAACCAATGTCTTCCTTCGGGCTCAATATTAACTCGAACAGGGAAAAATATTGTAGGCAAATCGTGCCCCACTGCGTCCTATTCTTGTATGTAGAATGTGCTATTCCGTGAAACTGAACGTGCTAATATGAACCACGCCGACTATCAAGGGAATAGGTCACTAAATACTAACTAATTCAAGTATCTTTCAATTTCTATTCAAATATGTTTTGAGTGAATTTGGCATCCTGGTACATATAATGAGTAGAAAGTAGCTGTGCGTATATAGTTGCATTGAGTAAATAGAATTTATCGCCCAGACGTGATTCTTCAAAGTTTTCTAATATTAGTACAAGCTTGCAATTTTGAACCCCCCATAGTTTAGGATTTTGGCTCCGAGGTAGACGCCGGACTCTCACTCCGCCGGCCGCCGCCCAGCTCATCCACACCTGCATGTCGACTTCGAGAGGCTCATCGGCGATGCCGCCAAGAACTAGGTTGCCATGAACCCATCAACACCGTCTTCGCTAAGACCACGATATACAGGATGTGCTATTCCAAGATACTGGATGTGCTATTCCACGGTACTGGAATGGCAAAGCCGCGGTCCTTTCTAGTATGTGCTATTTCATAAACTCGGACGTGCAACTGCATACTTTAGTGTCAAGGATGTGCTATTCCAAGATACAGGATGTGTTATTCCAAGATAAGATACAGGATGTGCTATTCCAAGGTACTGGATGTGCTATTCCAAGATACAGGATGTGCTATTCCAAGATCTCAGTTATTCTGGTCCTAATAACTCAGAATATGATTAGACCTGACGGTGAGCGAGTCTCGTCAGGATAATAATCATCATTTTTTCTGGCACACTATGCGCACTAGCTACTCTATATTGCGAGCAGAATCTGTGTGTGTAAGTCCCCCCATCCCCATGCTACTTGCGGTCCCGGAAGTGCTAGCCTCGTAACCGAAGCTGGCTCCAAAGTCGTGGCACATCGATGTGCTATTCGGACAAGCGTTATGTGCTAATTTGAGAGTCCGTATGTGCTATCCTCCTAACCTAAGATGGCTCTAAAGTCATGGCACCTACCATCTGGTTTATACGGCTAGCACGTCCGGGCTACGTGAATAGCACATCTTGTGTCAATGAATATCACGCCGTGGGTTTATCCACCATCAGTATACACCTAGCAAGTCGAGCACTCCGGAATAGCACACCCAGTCTCAACTAATAGCACGCGATGTCTGTTCAGCTGGTAGCGACCCTAAACTAAATGCGAACCATAAACCGCAAACATAGAAACCCCCCTTCTTGCATAGTACTAGCATCGTTTGCCCTTTTCTGACCTGGCTCTGGACCGGTGGTTTATATGAGCCTCCAATGTGTAAACTTTTGAGGACCATTGCTCACTCCTAAATAAATGTGAAGGACAGAATCAAAACAAAAAATATATAAAGGGGAAACCAGCTGCAAGCTAGGTATTCTACATTACATCTCACATCTCACAATACAAATCATCTCACATCTCACAATACATTACAATCGCCTTGGATGCCTACAGATCAGTTCATCCCATCTCACAATACATTACGATGTCTACGATTACCGGTCCTTTCTAGCTAAATGCAGCAATTATTATTACATCGATATTAATTATTACATGGATATTAAATCAGGCAATGCAGCTTGCTTACTAGCGCTAGCTTGGCTTTCTGATTCCTTTTTGTTTGTGAAGTTGCGAGCTAAATCATCGTCCTGCCCCCCGTAATTGTTGGTTATCGTGCCGAAGCAGCTTACGTTGGTTGAACAGTTGCTGCAGGGGAGGCAACCGCCGAAGCAGCTAAACAGCTTCGACCAGCTCGGAAATTTCATCTTCGACCAGCTTGGGTTTTGTGAGAAAATAGAAATCGATAGAATCCTACAACTAAAGCAAACAAAGAGAAACTTCGTCCGTGGGTTTGCTGATGCAGATACAGGCAGAATGCGATGATTCCAACAAATACATGTAACAATGGGGGGTACCCGATCCTGATGCGCGGGGGGTGTTGGTGGTGATGGGCGCCGTGATGGTCCCCGTGGCGGTCTCGGAGGAGGCGCCGCGGATCTGCCGGTGGTGGTGACCGCCGTGATCTCCGAGGCGGTGCGCTCCGGGAGCGTGGCGGTCTCGGAGGATGCGCCGCGGAGGGTGATGTCGGTGATGGCGAGCGCCGCGGTCTCCAAGGCGCCGCGGCCTCCAACGCTGGGGAGGGGGATTTCAGCAGTGCTCATCGTTCAGCAGTGCATCTCGTGAAGGTACCGCGCCGCCGCGTGCTAATTCGCGAGACAGAATATGCTCTAGATTTCGTTTTGGGTGAGTTCGAATGGGTTGGGTAGGGGGCTCTCAGTTTTGAGATAAAAACGGTTTGGGCCTCAACGGCTCCGCCTCCGCCTCCGCGCGTCCCCAATCAACGAACGGCCCACGGCCCATTTGCCAACCAGTTCAGATCGGACCGGTCGGAACTTCTCCTCGGCAAGATCGGACCAGTACGAAGATCCCTCTCGCACGGAATAACTGAGTGATGGGCGACAGAGTAATCCAGTACCTTGGAATAGCACATCCAGTACCTTGGAATAGCACATGTCGGCGCCACGACTTGGGAACCCAAGGATAGCACGACCACTTTCAACAGATCGGACCACTCCGAAGCCGAATTCGGTTGAAGCCGAGCGAATCTGAGTCATTGATTAGCATCCGACGGCTAAGCGGGAGCGGGAGGCGTTCGGCGGCGGACTGCAGCGGGAGGCGTTCGGCGGCGGACTGCAGCGGGAGGCGTTCGGCGGCGAGCTAGGGTTTCTAGATTGGGATTTCTAGATTGTTAATAGCTGGCGGTGAGCTAGGTATGTGGTTCCCCTCCCCCTCCCCGTCCCCTTTGGATTTCTAGATTTATGGGTTCTACACTGTGTTAACATGTAAATTTGCCGCTAATCAAATTCGATTCTGTGCAAATTGGATTGTTTGACTTGTTCAACTGTATGATCAGCAGGAAGAGACAAGCCAAGAGTCGCCTGCCAGCTTCAAATCTTGATCATTCTCAAGAGACACGAAGAGCAAGGAAACAAGTGTTCCCAGAAGGTGATATTGAACTCTCCTATTTCTTTACATTAACCACTTTCTATTCTTTCTTTTAACATGTTTCTGTGCGAATTGGATTGTTTGACTTGTTCAACTGTAGATGGCTCCTCCTGGTATGATCAGCAGGAAGAGACAAGCCAAGAGTCGCCTGCCAGCTTCAGATCTTGTTCATTCTCAAGAGTCACACGAAGAGCAAGGAAACAAGTGTTCCCACAAGGTGATATTGAACTCTCCAATTTCTTACGCTTCATCCTCTTTTTGATAGGGGGTGGTGAGTACATCTTTACTGGTTTTGTAGCACGCAAACTCCGGCGAGGTCCACCTAAAATAAGCAATTAATAGAAAATCATTTCAGATAGCAATGTGAAAGTAGAAGCAATCAGAATTGACAAAAACAATAGCTTCAAACTCCTCCCTCAGACCTTTAGGATCACCTTCACGTACATCATCCTTGTTTTTTTTTTCTAAAGCAGAGATGTGATATCAATATGAGATCATCACCAAAGTGTGTAGTAGATGCAATAGCGGCCCTCTCACTGGACCAAAAGAATAAGATCAAAGAGTTGGGCTTTGGGGAGCTTCTAAAGTTTAGTTTAGATGGCTTTGGAGACCGCTACATGCTAGAATTCCTCATGGACCACACAGACCCAGAAAATATGGAAATTCGAGTGGGGGGAGGAGATAAGAACCTGCCCATCAATGAACACGTAGTACAATGCGTTCTTGGCGTGCCAACTGGAAAGGGAAGAGACACACCAGATTCCCCCTACATGGAATCTGAACTTAACAATCTGAGAACAGAGCTTGGTGTCAAAACTGACAAAATTAAAAGCTCTGACCTCATAGCCAAGATCAATGGTGGTGGCACAGACTATTTGACCATCCGTTGCTTTTTTATTCTGTTGTGCTACAAACTTCTGCTCCCTGGTTCACAAAACCATGTTACCGAGCGGGAGGTTGCCCTGACCAAATCACCCAAGGACATTGCGGAGGTGAACTGGGCAAAGGCTGTTGTCGATAACCTCCGTTTGGCAGCCCGCAAGTGGCACTCCAATAAGTTGGCAGTTTCAAAGAAGAAAAGGACACTCTCTGGTTCTGTGACATTCTTACTGGTATGTGGTTTGTGCTTTTTGTATAGGCATATCTATTGTTCTTCTACAATTATTTGTTTACCATAGTTGTATTTTGTTTCCCCATAGTTGTACTATCTAGACCATCTACGGAGTCCTCACAGTATACCTTGCATTATCACCCCGAGGACTTCCGTCTACACCACGGATATTATCAAAAAAATCATAAAAGCAGACAAGAGGAGTCGCAGTGGTCACATTTATGGCCTCCTAGATGTAATAAACCCTAAGAGCTTCCGTCTCCAATTTTATTTTATTTTTTACATTATCTGCATTTTGAAGCTTATCAAACCTGATCCTTTTCAGTTCAGGAGCATGGTGGGTACATGCTATTCAATGGGTAGTAGGCAACTTGTTCCGAACATCAGAATTGAATCGTTGCATTCCAATTTTTTTCAAGATTTAAGCCCACGAAAGAGGGAAATTGCCACATCATATTTCAACACAATTGACAATTTGATGGGACAAATTTTGAAGGAGAGGAATCAGTTTATGATCTCCATGGGCGTGCAAGATGCCCAGAACAGCAGCAGAGCAGCTGATCCTCAGGGCGGTGACCCAGGAATCCAAGATGATCCCCGGAACGAGCATTTTGAAGCTTATCATGAGGTTGCTGCTGATCAACAGATTAGAATTGTTGATGGTTCTCTTACTGCTCTTGCTGCTGCTGCTGCTGCTGAAGATGGTGGCGGCGGCTCTCTTCCTCCTCCTCCTGCTAGCCTGAAACATGCACGGAAAAGGACAGTGAGGAAAGAAACAGGCAAAATGACATTGAATGCTTCTAAAGGTGATAAAGATGAAGACAAAAATCCTGGTTTAAGGCGTTCAAAAAGGAGAATGAATCATCCCACGCCTTCTAATTACTGATGATATTCTTTGCCACATGTTCTATAGAACGGCCTTGTTGTTGTAATATTAACATTTTAATTTTTAGACGTTGTTGTCATTGTTCTTAGAACAGCGCCACATGTTCTATAGAACGGCCTTGTTGTTGTAATATTAACATTTTAATTTTTAGATGATGTTGTCATTGTTCTTAGAACAGCGCCACATGTTCTATAGAACTGCCTTGTTGTAATATTAACATTTTAATTTTTAGACGTTGTCGTCATTGTTCTTAGAACAGTTGAACATGCCAAACTAACATGGTGGAGTACTATTTTTGGGAACAAGGCCTGCTATTTTAAATACTTTAGTGTCAAGGATGTGCTATTCCAAGATACAGGATGTCCTATTCCTAGATACAGGATGTCCTATTCCTAGATACAGGATGTGCTTTTCCAAGATACTGGATGTGCCATTCCAAGATACAGGTGTGCTTTTCCAAGATACTGGATGTGCCATTCCAAGATACAGGATGTGCTTTTCCAAGACACAGGATGTTCTATGTGCAAGATACTGGAGTCCTGGATGTGCTATTCCAAGATACAGGATGTGCTTTTCCAAGATACCGGATGTGCTATTGCAAGATAGTGGATGTGCAATAGCACATCCCCTATCTTGCAATAGCACATCCGGTATCTTGGAAAAGCACATCCTGTATCTTGGAATAGCACATCCAGGACTCCAGTATCTTGCACATAGAACAGGATGTCCTATTCCACGGTACTGGATGTGCTATTCGTAGGTACTGGATGTGCTATTGCAAGATACAGGATGTGCTTTTCCAAGATACAGATGTGCTATTCCAACATACAGGATGTGCTATTCCAAGATACACGATGTGCTTTTCCAAGATACAGGATGTGCTATTCCAAGATACAGGATGTGCTATTCCAACATACAGCATGTGCTACTTCTAGATACAGGATATGCTATTCCTAGATACAGGATGTGCTATTGCAAGAGACTGGATGTGCTATTCCAAGATACAGGATGTGCTATTCCAAGACACAGGATGTGCTATTCCAAGACACAGGATGTGCTATTGCAAGATAGTGGATGTGCTATTCCAAGATACAGGATGTCCTATTTCAAGATACTTGATGTGCTTTTCCAAGATACAGATGTGCTATTCCAACATACAGCATGTGCTACTTCTAGATACAGGATGTGCTATTGCAAGAGACAGGATGTGCAAGCAAGATACTGGATGTGCTATTCCAAGACACAGGATGTGCTTTTCCAAGACAGGATGTTCATAATCCCAAACCCTAGCACACAAACAATGATGTTCATAATCCCAGACCACAGATCTCATTGCCGGAGAACACAACAAGTTCTGAGTTTGCTCCAAGCTCTAATATATGTGACGACCTAGGCCGAGATCCTTGATTGGGTTTGATCGGGTTATCGGTGGACATAAGCCCAAAACCCTAGCACACAAACAATGATGTTCTTAATCCCGGACCATAGATCTCATTGCCAGAGAACATGACAAGTTCTGAGTTTGCTCCAAACTCCAATGTATGTGACGACCTTGGCCGAGAACCTTGATAGGGTTTTGGGCTTATGTCCACCGATAACCCGATCAAACCCAATCAAGGTTCTCGGCCAAGGTCGTCACATATATTGGAGTTTGGAGCAAACTCGGAACTTGTCGTGTTATCTGGCAATAAGATCTATGGTCTGGGATTAAGAACGTCATTGTTTGTGTGCTAGGGTTTTGGGCTTATGTCCACCGATAACTCGATCAAACCCAATCAAGGATCTCGGCCTAGGTCGTCACATATATTAGAACTTGGAGCAAACTCAGAACTTGTCGTGTTCTCTGGCAATGAGATCTGTGCTCTGGGATTACGAACATCATTGTTTGTGTGCTAGGGTTTGGGGCTTATGTCCACCGATAACCCGATCAAACCTAATCAAGGTTCTCGGCCAAGGTCGTCACATATATTGAAGTTTGGAGCAAACTCAGAACTTGTCGTGTTCTCTGGCAATGAGATCTATGGTCTGGCATTAAGAACGTCATTGTTTGTGTGCTAGGGTTTTGGGCTTATGTCCACCGATAACCCGATCAAACCCAATCAAGGTTCTCGGCCAAAGTCGTCACATATATTGGAGTTTGGAGCAAACTCAGAACTTGTCGTGTTCTGTGGCAATAAGATCTATGGTCCGGGATTAAGAACATCATGGTTTCGCCGCTAGGGTTTTGGGCTTATGTCCATCGATAACCCGATCAAACCCAATCAAGGATCTCGCCCTAGGTCATCACATATATTAGAGCTTGGAGCAAACTCAGAACTTGTCGTGTTCTTTGGCAATGAGATCTGTGCTCTGGGATTACGAACATCATTGTTTGTGTGCTAGGGTTTGGAGCTTATGTCCACCGATAACCCGATCAAACCTAATCAAGGTTCTCGGCCAAGGTCGTCACATATATTGGAGTTCGGAGCAAACTCGGAACTTGTCGTGTTCTCTGGCAATGAGATCTATGGTCTGGTATTACGAACGTCATTGTTTGTGTGCTAGGGTTTTGGGCTTATGTCCACCGATAACCCGATCAAACCCAATCAAGGATCTCGACCTAGGTCATCACATATATTAGAGCTTGGAGCAAACTCAGAACTTGTCGTGTTCTCTGGCAATGAGATCTGTGGTCTGGGATTACGAACATCATTGTTTGTGTGCTAGGGTTTGGGGCTTATGTCCACCGATAACCGATCAAACCTAATCACGATTCTCGGCCTAGGTCGTCACATATATTGGAGTTTGGAGCAAACTCGGAACTTGTCGTGTTCTCTGGCAATGAGATCTATGGTCTGGGATTAAGAACGTCATTGTTTGTGTGCTAGGGTTTTGGGCTTATGTCCACCGATAACCCGATCAAACCCAATCAAGGTTCTCGGCCAAGGTCGTCACATATATTAGAGTTTGGAGCAAACTCAGAACTTGTCGTGTTCTCTGGCAATGAGATCTATGGTCTGGGATTAAGAACATGATGATTTGGGCGCTAGGGTTTTGGGCTTATGTCCATCGATAACCCGATCAAACCCAATCAACAATCTGGGCCTAGGTCGTCACATATATTAGACAGAGGCTGTCTAATCGCCGCCGCCGCCGGCGTGGCCCTTCTGCCCGCATTGAAGTTCTGCCCCTCCCTCCAACCTCCATTCTCTCCCCCAACAAATGAAGGGCGAGTCCTCTGGTCCGGGCCCGGACGGCAGTGGCCATGCGCGGAGATCCAGCCGAGTCCTCTGCCTCCGAGTCCTCTGGCTCCGAGTCGCTGCCCCCGAGCCTGTCTAATCGCCATTGCTCTGAGTCACTGGCCACAGCCGCCGGCGTGCCCCTTCTGGCCTTCACTGCCCGCATTGAAGTTCTCCCCCTCCCTCCATTCTCTCCCCCAACAAATGAAGGGCAAGGGCGAGTCCTCTGGTCCGCGCCCCGACGGCAGTGGCCATTCGCGGAGATCCAGCCGACGCATTGCCGGCAAATTTTCTTACCAATACAGCCGACGCATAGCCGGCCCATATTCTTGCTGGATCGGTGGTGGCTCTTTGGTGAGGCTCAGCCGTCGCATCGCCGGTTGCAGATCTCGTTTAACTCGGTCTTCACCTTGTCGGTCCAGTCGATTGCCAGGTACCTCCTCTTCCTTCGCATCTGCTGACCACGAAGTAGGGTTCTTGGGTCCTAGGGTTCTTGGTTCTTGTGGAATAATGGAATCCAGTGGTAAATTATAGAGCACTTAATAGGATTGCTTGCTACAGAAGTATCGAGTGTCAGCTTTGTCTCAGCACATAATCAGTAATTGCCCAGTCCAATAGATAGTTGTAATATTTTGTGTTTCACTTCTCTGACCATTGTTTAAAATTGTTGGGGGCGCAAGGGATGGCATATCACCCTGGAACACCGATACACGATTTGCTTGCAGAAATCCATACAATACTTTCAGAACAGATGGTTAAACTCCTTGCATCTTTTTTTCCCTTTTAGGTTGGAGGGATCCGTTGGACATGGCATGGCCTGATGTATTGGACACAGTTTTGGTGGATGCGTGTTTCAAAGAGGTTGAGAACGGCATCTATGTAACAGAATTCACTCACCTTTTTTGGCAGAATGTTACAAAATCCATTAATGAACAAACGAATATGACTATTTCACTTAAGGATCTGCAAAATAGGTTTAAATACTTCAAAGATTTGTGGGGACGGTACAACAAGCTTACGCGGCAGTTGTCAAATGGCGCAGGCCCGATAAAGCTCTCACTTGAAGAGGTACCTCACCTGAACATTTCAGTCTTTCTCTGTTTATAGGTACCTCACCTGAACATTTCAGTCTTTCTCTGTTTATAGAACTTAACACTAACTGACGCTTTCCATTGCAGATAAAAAAAGAACTTGAATCGGGTAAATACGAACGTATGTTGCAATATTTGGATCAGCTCACACATATATTTGTAAGCTGTGATGAGCATAAGTCACCATCAGTAGCTGCGTATCGTGCCAATATTAGATGTGGGAACTTAAGTAGTGCAAGTACTGGGAAGCGCAGCATTGATGAGACCTCTTCCAGCCATGTTCGGCAGAAGAGCTCGAAAGTTCATGTGGCTCAGTCATTACAAAATGGCATGACCCACGAGGATGCAATGCAATATCTTAAAGACCATGGCATCTTAGGTGGTACTTTAAAATTTTGTATAGCCAATAAGTTACTTAAAGACTATCAAAATCTGAGTACGTTCTCCCGTCTGGAATCCCTTGAGGAAAGGATCAGTTTCCTGGAAGGAACCTGGAAATTAGAATCTGATGGATCAGTTTCCTGGCAGTAACCTGGAAATTAGAATCTGATCCCTCTTCCTTAAAGGTAAGCCAGTTTGTTTAGGTCTTCTGTAGTCATGTCAGTTATTTATACTTATTGCACTCACCTTTTTGCTAGTCTAGTGTGATGAGAGGAGCCTGAACTCCTGAGTGCCCGCCTGCTGGTAAGCCTGCAAATATATCCTGTTCCTGTGTTTTTTTGCTAGTCTAGTCTGGCCAGTAATACCATCTTGTTTATACGGCTAGCACGTCCAGGTTTACCGAATATCACATTCTGTCTGAAGGAATAGCACGCGGTGGGGGCACGATTTGCCTACCATCTAGTAATAACATGTCATGGAGACTGCGTTCAGCCTTGGTTTCTTTCTGTTTACATGTTTTTCTACCTTCTGAAAGTACTGATGACTGTATATTGCTTTCTGAACAGCCTGTTATTGCTTTCTGAAAGGTTTACCCTGGAGCGATGTGGTTTCTCAAACAAGCTACTTGGCATTTATTTTCTTTGTGGCAATGTTCTATGGATGTAACTATGAACTACTTACTAGTATGCTGCCCGATGTAGTGATGTTCTCTTCTGGAGAGGGATGCGGATGCCATTCAGCAAGCAATGCCAAGGAAGATTAGTGCATGGCTTCATTGTTGTTGTTTTGGCCTTGCTGTTTGGCCTGGTGTTGAGTTTGGCTGGCCCCGTTTGAAATGGCCTTAGAACTGTTCTTCCAAGGCAAGTCCTTGTGGCCAATTAGCCCTTTGGAGAACAAACGTGGCTGATAACGTATTAGAACACAGAGTAGACAATCGAACTAGAAGTCCGGCGAGATCTCTCGCCGGCAATCTGTATTGATGTTTATCTTCCTGTGTACAACCCTAATCCTCACGTGCACCGAGAGTTCTACATATATAGGGATTGAAGGGTCGTGGCGTCCGCTCGGGGAGAATGTTTGTCTCCTCGTGGACATGGATCTGTGATTATCCACTAATAAAGTCATTAGTTAGATTAATGTCATGGATAGTTTGCTAATTGGATATTTTGATCCTCAACAAAAACCACAGCGTCGCGTGAGTTTCTGAGTGAGCTCGCCGGCGTTTGGAACTCCGGCCGAGTGGCAGCAGCCGTCCAATAAATAAACGCCCGAAGGCCGAACGCCACACCCCGCCGAGCGCGTCGCACGGGCTGTTTCAAAATGCTGGCCGCGATAATGATAACCGCGATTAGGGCATCGGAGGAAGCGGGCCGTGGGCCCAAGGCCTGGCCAGCTTGATGGGCCGCGCTTCCTCCGATCTGTCAAGCCTGCTTCCTCCGATCTGTCAAGCCTGCTTCCTCCGATCTGTCAAGCCTGCTTCCTCCAATCTGTGCTCCATTTGCAACGTGTGCTCCATTTGGCACCTCTGCTCCATTTGAAACCTGTGTTCCATTTGGCACGTGTGCTCCATTTGCAATGTGTGCTCCATTTGACACCAGTGCTCCATTTGGCACCTTTGTTCCATTTCCCATGTGCGCTCCATTTGACCGGTCTGCTCCATTTGACAAGTCTGCTCCATTTGGCACCTGTGCTCCATTTGCCACATGTGCTCCATTTGACACGTGTGCTTCATTTGACACCTGTGCTCCATTGTGCAGCTGCGCTCCATTTGACATCTGTGCTCCATTTGAGAAGGGGCACCTCTGCTCCATTTGACACGTGTGCTCCATTTCGCACCTGTGCTCCATTTGGCACCTCTGCTCCAACACCCATTTCTGAGTTCCAAAGTCACAGAGTGGTAACTCGTAGGAACAGAGTGAAAAAGTCACGGAGTGGGTAGAAAATCTATTTTTTTTACGGGGAGGCAATTGGCCGAGATGGGCTGCAGGCTAGGACCGGGCCCAATTTCTTTTGGCGGGCTCAGGCCCGCCCGATTAGGTTTAATGATAACCGCGATTAGGGCATCGGAGGAAGCGGGCCGTGGGCCCAAGGCCTGGCCAGCTTGATGGGCCGCGCTTCCTCCGATCTGTCAAGCCTGCTTCCTCCGATCTGTCAAGCCTGCTTCCTCCGATCTGTCAAGCCTGCTTCCTCCAATCTGTCAAGCCGGCCGCCGTCGCCGCCGTCGCCGTCGAGACCAGCGGCCAGCGCCGCCGTCGTGTGAGCCGCCCAGGCATCTCCTCTCCGGCGGGTTGAAGCTCCACCGCGCCCTAGCCTCTCCTCTCCGGAGGGTTCTCGGTCAATTTCTCCCCTGTGAACCCTTCCTCTCTTTTTTTCTCCATTTCTCAGGCCTGCTGTAGGTTGAATATGATTCTTGAACTGTGGAAATGATCCATGGCTGGAATCAAGCAACTGAAGATTAGCCATTTTTAGGCATCTAGATTGTCTACATGGCAACATTTACATCATCTCACTAGAGAGCACTAGAGCAAATTATCTGTAGAGCAAATTATCTGTAGAAATGGAATCATGTTTTGATTAATTAATCACAGGGAATTGTGAACAGCTTAATCTTGAAATGGCAACTGCACAAGCTTTGTACAAAGAGGTGCTATCATTTTCAGTTGACGATATTTTGAAGCGGAAATATGACCCTTTCAAGGTATGAGCCTCTCCCAATAGGCAACAAACACTTCAGCAGCAGCAAGAGCAGTAAGAGAACCATCAGCAGCAGGAGGAGGAGGAACAGAGCTACCATCTTCAGCAGCAGGAGCAGGAGGAGGAGCAGTAGGAGAACCATCAACAATTCTAATCTGTTGATCAGCAGCAACCTCATGATAAGCTTCAAAATGCTCGTTCCGGGGATCATCTTGGATTCCTGGGTCACCGCCCTGAGGATCAGCTGCTCTGCTGCTGTTCTGGGCATCTTGCACGCCCATGGAGATCATAAACTGATTCCTCTCCTTCAAAATTTGTCCCATCAAATTGTCAACTGTGTTGAAATATGATGTGGCAATTTCCCTCTTTTGTGGGCTTAAATCTTGAAAAAATTTGGAATGCAACGATTCAATTCTGATGTTCGGAACAAGTTGCCTACTACCCATTGAATAGCATGTACCCACCATGCTCCTGAACTCTGTATCTAGGAATAGCATATCCTTTATCTAGAAGTAGCACATGCTGTATCTTGGAATAGCACATCCTTGACAGTAAAGGACATCCACTACCTTGGAATAGCACATCCTGTATCTTGGAAAAGCACATCCTGTACCTAGGAATAGCACATCCTGTATCTAGGAATAGCACATCCTGTGCCTTGGAATAGGACATCCAGTACCTTGGAATAGCACATCCAGTATCTTGGAAAAGCACATCCTGTATCTTGGAAAAGCACATCCTGTACCTAGGAATAGCACATCCTGTATCTAGGAATAGCACATCCTGTGCCTTGGAATAGGACATCCAGTACCTTGGAATAGCACATCCAGTATCTTGGAAAAGCACATCCTGTATCTTGCAATAGCACGTCCAGTATCTAGGAAAAGCACATCCTGTATTTAGGAATAGCATATCCTTTATCTAGAAATAGCACATCCTGTATCTTGGAATAGCACATCCTTGACACTAAAGGACATCCATTACCTTGGAATAGCACATCCTGTATATTGGAAAAGCACATCCTGTGTCTAGGAATAGCACATCCTGTATCTAGGAATAGCACATCCTGTATCTTGGAAAAGCACATCCTGTATCTAGGAATAGCACATCCTGTATCTTGCAATAGCACGTCCTGTATCTTGGAAAAGCACATCCTGTATCTAGGAATAGCATATCCTTTATCTAGAAATAGCACATCCTGTATCTTGGAAAAGCACATCCTTGACACTAAAGTATTGGAAAAGCACATCCTGTATCTAGGAATAGCATATCCTTTATCTAGAAATAGCACATCCTGTATCTTGGAAAAGCACATCCTTGACACTAAAGTATTGCAATAGCACATCCTGTATCTTGGAAAAGCACATCCTGTATCTATGTACCCACCATGCTCCTGAACTCTGTATCTAGGAATAGCATATTCTGGGGAGGCAATTGGCCGAGATGGGCTGCAGGCTAGGACCGGGCCCAATTTCTTTTGGCGGGCTCAGGCCCGCCCGATTAGGTTTAATGATAACCGCGATTAGGGCATCGGAGGAAGCGGGCCGTGGGCCCAAGGCCTGGCCAGCTTGATGGGCCGCGCTTCCTCCGATCTGTCAAGCCTGCTTCCTCCGATCTGTCAAGCCTGCTTCCTCCGATCTGTCAAGCCTGCTTCCTCCAATCTGTCAAGCCGGCCGCCGTCGCCGCCGTCGCCGTCGAGACCAGCGGCCAGCGCCGCCGTCGTGTGAGCCGCCCAGGCATCTCCTCTCCGGCGGGTTGAAGCTCCACCGCGCCCTAGCCTCTCCTCTCCGGAGGGTTCTCGGTCAATTTCTCCCCTGTGAACCCTTCCTCTCTTTTTTTCTCCATTTCTCAGGCCTGCTGTAGGTTGAATATGATTCTTGAACTGTGGAAATGATCCATGGCTGGAATCAAGCAACTGAAGATTAGCCATTTTTAGGCATCTAGATTGTCTACATGGCAACATTTACATCATCTCACTAGAGAGCACTAGAGCAAATTATCTGTAGAGCAAATTATCTGTAGAAATGGAATCATGTTTTGATTAATTAATCACAGGGAATTGTGAACAGCTTAATCTTGAAATGGCAACTGCACAAGCTTTGTACAAAGAGGTGCTATCATTTTCAGTTGACGATATTTTGAAGCGGAAATATGACCCTTTCAAGGTATGAGCCTCTCCCAATAGGCAACAAACACTTCAGCAGCAGCAAGAGCAGTAAGAGAACCATCAGCAGCAGGAGGAGGAGGAACAGAGCTACCATCTTCAGCAGCAGGAGCAGGAGGAGGAGCAGTAGGAGAACCATCAACAATTCTAATCTGTTGATCAGCAGCAACCTCATGATAAGCTTCAAAATGCTCGTTCCGGGGATCATCTTGGATTCCTGGGTCACCGCCCTGAGGATCAGCTGCTCTGCTGCTGTTCTGGGCATCTTGCACGCCCATGGAGATCATAAACTGATTCCTCTCCTTCAAAATTTGTCCCATCAAATTGTCAACTGTGTTGAAATATGATGTGGCAATTTCCCTCTTTTGTGGGCTTAAATCTTGAAAAAATTTGGAATGCAACGATTCAATTCTGATGTTCGGAACAAGTTGCCTACTACCCATTGAATAGCATGTACCCACCATGCTCCTGAACTCTGTATCTAGGAATAGCATATCCTTTATCTAGAAGTAGCACATGCTGTATCTTGGAATAGCACATCCTTGACAGTAAAGGACATCCACTACCTTGGAATAGCACATCCTGTATCTTGGAAAAGCACATCCTGTACCTAGGAATAGCACATCCTGTATCTAGGAATAGCACATCCTGTGCCTTGGAATAGGACATCCAGTACCTTGGAATAGCACATCCAGTATCTTGGAAAAGCACATCCTGTATCTTGCAATAGCACGTCCTGTATCTTGGAAAAGCACATCCTGTATCTAGGAATAGCATATCCTTTATCTAGAAATAGCACATCCTGTATCTTGGAATAGCACATCCTTGACACTAAAGGACATCCATTACCTTGGAATAGCACATCCTGTATATTGGAAAAGCACATCCTGTGTCTAGGAATAGCACATCCTGTATCTAGGAATAGCACATCCTGTATCTTGGAAAAGCACATCCTGTTTCTAGGAATAGCACATCCTGTATCTTGCAATAGCACGTCCTGTATCTTGGAAAAGCACATCCTGTATCTAGGAATAGCATATCCTTTATCTAGAAATAGCACATCCTGTATCTTGGAAAAGCACATCCTTGACACTAAAGTATTGCAATAGCACATCCTGTATCTTGGAAAAGCACATCCTGTATCTATGTACCCACCATGCTCCTGAACTCTGTATCTAGGAATAGCATATCCTTTATCTAGAAGTAGCACATGCTGTATCTTGGAATAGCACATCCTTGACAGTAAAGGACATCCACTACCTTGGAATAGCACATCCTGTATCTTGGAAAAGCACATCCTGTACCTAGGAATAGCACATCCTGTATCTAGGAATAGCACATCCTGTGCCTTGGAATAGGACATCCAGTACCTTGGAATAGCACATCCAGTATCTTGGAAAAGCACATCCTGTATCTTGCAATAGCACGTCCTGTATCTTGGAAAAGCACATCCTGTATCTAGGAATAGCATATCCTTTATCTAGAAATAGCACATCCTGTATCTTGGAATAGCACATCCTTGACACTAAAGGACATCCACTACCTTGGAATAGCACATCCTGTATCTTGGAAAAGCACATCCTGTACCTAGGAATAGCACATCCTGTATCTAGGAATAGCACATCCTGTGCCTTGGAATAGGACATCCAGTACCTTGGAATAGCACATCCAGTATCTTGGAAAAGCACATCCTGTATCTTGGAAAAGCACATCCTGTACCTAGGAATAGCACATCCTGTATCTAGGAATAGCACATCCTGTGCCTTGGAATAGGACATCCAGTACCTTGGAATAGCACATCCAGTATCTTGGAAAAGCACATCCTGTATCTTGCAATAGCACGTCCAGTATCTTGGAAAAGCACATCCTGTATTTAGGAATAGCATATCCTTTATCTAGAAATAGCACATCCTGTATCTTGGAATAGCACATCCTTGACACTAAAGGACATCCATTACCTTGGAATAGCACATCCTGTATATTGGAAAAGCACATCCTGTGTCTAGGAATAGCACATCCTGTATCTAGGAATAGCACATCCTGTCTCTTGGAAAAGCACATCCTGTATCTAGGAATAGCACATCCTGTATCTTGCAATAGCACGTCCTGTATCTTGGAAAAGCACATCCTGTATCTAGGAATAGCATATCCTTTATCTAGAAATAGCACATCCTGTATCTTGGAAAAGCACATCCTTGACACTAAAGTATTGCAATAGCACATCCTGTATCTTGGAAAAGCACATCCTTGACACTAAAGTATTGCAATAGCACATCCTGTATCTTGGAAAAGCACATCCTGTATCTTGGAAAAGCACATCCTGTACCTAGGAATAGCACATCCTGTATCTAGGAATAGCACATCCTGTGCCTTGGAATAGGACATCCAGTACCTTGGAATAGCACATCCAGTATCTTGGAAAAGCACATCCTGTATCTTGCAATAGCACGTCCAGTATCTTGGAAAAGCACATCCTGTATTTAGGAATAGCAGATCCTTTATCTAGAAATAGCACATCCTGTATCTTGGAATAGCACATCCTTGACACTAAAGGACATCCATTACCTTGGAATAGCACATCCTGTATATTGGAAAAGCACATCCTGTGTCTAGGAATAGCACATCCTGTATCTAGGAATAGCACATCCTGTATCTTGGAAAAGCACATCCTGTTTCTAGGAATAGCACATCCTGTATCTTGCAATAGCACGTCCTGTATCTTGGAAAAGCACATCCTGTATCTAGGAATAGCATATCCTTTATCTAGAAATAGCACATCCTGTATCTTGGAAAAGCACATCCTTGACACTAAAGTATTGCAATAGCACATCCTGTATCTTGGAAAAGCACATCCTGTATCTATGTACCCACCATGCTCCTGAACTCTGTATCTAGGAATAGCATATCCTTTATCTAGAAGTAGCACATGCTGTATCTTGGAATAGCACATCCTTGACAGTAAAGGACATCCACTACCTTGGAATAGCACATCCTGTATCTTGGAAAAGCACATCCTGTACCTAGGAATAGCACATCCTGTATCTAGGAATAGCACATCCTGTGCCTTGGAATAGGACATCCAGTACCTTGGAATAGCACATCCAGTATCTTGGAAAAGCACATCCTGTATCTTGCAATAGCACGTCCTGTATCTTGGAAAAGCACATCCTGTATCTAGGAATAGCATATCCTTTATCTAGAAATAGCACATCCTGTATCTTGGAATAGCACATCCTTGACACTAAAGGACATCCATTACCTTGGAATAGCACATCCTGTATATTGGAAAAGCACATCCTGTGTCTAGGAATAGCACATCCTGTATCTAGGAATAGCACATCCTGTATCTTGGAAAAGCACATCCTGTATCTAGGAATAGCACATCCTGTATCTTGCAATAGCACGTCCTGTATCTTGGAAAAGCACATCCTGTATCTAGGAATAGCATATCCTTTATCTAGAAATAGCACATCCTGTATCTTGGAAAAGCACATCCTTGACACTAAAGTATTGCAATAGCACATCCTGTATCATGGAAAAGCACATCCTGTATCTAGGAATAGCACATCCTTGACACTAAACTGTCGCAATGACCCGGGCCTCCCCTTCGCGCTCACCATCCGCGCGGGGCTCGACCCGCTAAGCTCCTCGGCGCGCGAACCCTTCGCGCTTGCCGCCGAGTTCTTCAACCTCCTCTCCTTCGACCCGTCTTCTTCCTCCGTCTCAAGCCTCGCCTTGGCAACTTCCCGCTCTCCGGCATGCTCCGCTCCCCCGCGGCGGCGGCGGCGGCCCGGGCTGCACTGCTCGCCGTGCTGTTCCAGTTAAAAAGATGTTCTCATTTCTCCAGTTGTTATTTGGTTGTTCACATTGACAGTTTAGTGGGAATTGCATTCCAATATGCAAAAAAAAAGTGCGCAGAGTATCAATGGTTGTAGTTTTATTGGGTTGTTCACATTCCAATCTACAAAAGAAAGAGCGCAGAGCATCAATGGCTGCAGTTTTCAATGCATAAACTCATCAACTGAAGTTGTAGCAAAGAATTCTGTAACGATATTATGTCAGCGGAGGTAGTTGGCCATGACAGCGATGAGGCTGGACTTGCCGGTGCCGGGCGGGCCGTAGCGGCGTCAAAATTGCCGAGAGCAGGGTCGTCCTTGAGCTCTGCAACCAACACGTGCGCGCGTAAGAAAATCACACATCAGAGGACGACCACTGTCAGTTGCAGCGCGCCCGCCAGAGCCGCTGCGAGGACGTTGGGGAGGGAAGGCGCATGCACGTATCACCTATCAACTCCCTGGCTGCTGCGTAGGCCGACCGGAGCGCGCCCCTCTCCTCGCTGCTCTGGCCCTAGGCGGCGGCGAGCTCCTCCTGCCACGCCTGCGGGCGAGGCCCCCCCCCCACCACCCCCCGGCTCATCGATCATGAGCAAGAAGGGTGTCCGCAACGGCGGGGACAAATGAACGGTGCTCGTGCTCAAGGTGCCCATGCACTGCCGCTGCAAAGGCTGCGATGACAAGATCCGTGCCAGCGTCAAGGACCTCACCCTTCACCATGGTACCTACTTATGAGTACTTGCATTAGCACCACCAAGCTCCTCCTCATGCCCTCATGCTCATCGATGATCAGGCATCGAGCCGCTGGACCAGTCAACGTTGTGGACCAAGGATGAGCTGCGGGTGGTGTCCGCGGCGGACCCCGACAAGCTCCATGGCGGCGGCGGTGGCAGATTTTAACACACATGGGCCGGCTCCGCGCCGCTTTCTCTTTAATTGTTTTTTCTATGTCTATGTCAAGATATGACACTGTACTTCTTTTCTAGCCTTATGCATTGGCGCCAGATCATGATGAAAGGAATGACATAGACAAGAATATAGCTGTCATGTTCGACCTCGTAGGACATCACAAAAGTGTAAAGCTGAAACATCTCATTCTGAACCGGCAGTCCTTTGCACAAACCGTTGAGAACATATTTGCGCTCTCATTTCTGGTGAAGGATGGGAGAGCTGAGATACACGTGGTTGATGGTGGGTATCATTTTGTCGGTAAGCTTTTTTCCTGATAATTAAGCTTTCTGCATTGATATTCCATCAGTCACTATTGATATTTTGCTATATTTTGCCATATTATGTATACTCACAGATATTATGTATTCCCGGCACGTCACTTCTTTCTCTCGCCACTCTCCCCTTCCCCCTCCTCGTCTACTCCGGCGGCTGCCCCCCTTCCCTTCTCCGGAGGCGACCCCCTCACCTTCCACCAAGGTTCAAGAAAACGCTAGGCGCTAGACCTCTAAACAAAGATTAAATGTGATTAATCGCGATTAAATGTGATTAATCGTTTATGAATTTATTATTATTTTCCATAATATATATTAATTTTTGGATTTATAAGTGATGGAGATGCATATATATGAAAGAATAAATGAGAAATGAAGAGGAATGCATCAACAGCCCAGTACAGCCCACTATTCTATCGGCCCACTATCCGGCCAGCCCACCTCTTCTGCCGGCCCAACCCTTCTTCTCCCCTCCCCCGCGCGGCTCCCACGCGTCCCCCCGCCCCCCCCACCCCCCACCCCCACACCGTTTGGCCCAGTCCAGAGAGGCCCGGCTCCCTCAGTTCCTCTCCCTCTCCCGACCGGCGGGCGAACCCTAGCGGCGGCCGGCGGCGCGGCGCGGCTGTGGTAAAATCTAGGCACTTGGTGGTAAAATCGTAGGTGGTAAAATCTTGTGTTCGAGGCAGATAAATGTCAAGTTAGGGGTGGTAAAATCTCGTCCATTTCCTCCTGGTCCGAACTGATCGGGTCCAGAACCTCCTGGTCCGAACTGGCTGCGGCGCATTTTGTTCCATAAAGGAAAAAGTCTGTTTTACCTCCCTGGACACAAAGGGTGTCCATGTTTCCTCCCTATCACTCGAAACCGGGTGAACTGCCTCCTTTAGCTTTTAAAACCATTCAATTACCTCCCTACAGGTAGTTTTGTCATTTTCAGTTTAAAAATAAATCTTGTAAATATTAATAAGGTTATAAAACTAATTCACATTAGATTACGCCAAATCGGAATACGCAGTTTCACACACAAAGAGAACTAATTCACATCTGATAATTTATCTAAACTTCATTGGTTCTGAATTCTATTTATATTCAATTGGCCGCATGAGTGCTGATGGGAAGTTATGGCAACCGGCCGGCTCTTTGCCTTCAGCGCCGTCCTTTCGATTCATCTCCCGCCCCATGAACAGTTCATATCCCGCCCTTACAAACAGGAGTCTCCATTCGCCGGGAATCCATTCGCACCAGTTCATCTCCCGCCCCATGGACAGTTCATCTCGCTTCCGCTCCCGCCCCATGCACGACGGCGGCGCCACGCCCCATGCACGACGGCGGCGGCGCCACCGTCCCATGCACGGCGGCGGCGCCACGGTCGGCGGCGCCACGCCCCATGCACGACGGCGGGGGTGCCACGGCCCCATGCACGACGGCGGCGCCACGATCGGCGACACCGGCGGCTTCCCTCCGAGCCCGACGCAAGCCCAATACGACACGGAGAGCGACATCGCCAACGCTGAACCGAAGCCGCTGTGGAGTGAGTGGTCTCCCACCGACGAGCCGCTGTGGGGTGAGGGGACGTCGAACCACGACAAGATGAACCTCATCAGTCCGTGGCCGCCGACGTCGAAGCACGACGTTGCCTTCTACAACACGACAATCAAGACAACGATCACAGTTGATACGGTCGTCGTAGAGCAGTTCATCCAAGATATCAAAGGTAACAGACCTCCATGTCCTATGGTAGTTGGACTGGACACCGAGTGGCACAAGATCGGAACCGAGGCCTACAAACTCGCCCTGTTGCAACTGTGCGTTGGCCCGCGCTGCCTTGTGTTCCAGGTACATAACGCCGGGGGCAAACTTCCTGATGTCCTGAAGAGTTTTCTTACAAAGGAGGGCCATATTTTCGTCGGAGCACATATCAAGAATGATGTTGTCCGCCTAGAGGAGGACTGTGGCATCACTATTACAAAAGTGGGATGACCATCAGGTCATCGTACCACAAGTTAATGAAAAATATAGACATCTCAAGCGTTCTGGCAAGCAGTGGAGATCATCACTGGAGCACATTGCATCAGAGGTGCTAGAAATAAAAATCCGGAAGCACAAGATGGACCACAATTGGTGGCATTCACAGTTCTTGACAGACGAGCAAATAAGGTATGCCACCATAGATGCTTTTTTGTCATATGAGATAGCGAATCAACTTCAGATCAAGCACGGTTATAACTTCGGGGGCGAAGCTAGAGAAGATGTGAAAATTTAATCTGCAAATATGGTGGAACTGGACAGCTCCTCTTTATTTTTATTTATCTAGTTTTTTTATGTGATATGTAATTTCGAATCCTATGTATCCGAATTTCGTAATTCGTTCTAATGAACTGGCTATATAGGTCTGCTGTCTTAATTTCGCGATTGTGTATGTGTCTTGTTTCGTTTTGTTAAAACGCATGAGATTTTGATGGAGCCATGAGATTTTGCCCAGACGTCATCTTCCAGTGAAAAAGCTAGACATAATATCCATCGCGTTTCCGTTCCTTTTGTGTATGTATGTAATAACAAAATTACTTGGTGCAGCGACGAGGCCTTCAGTAAAGGAAAATATATGTATATATCACAAAAGGAAAATAGAAAAGGGCCACCACGGGCTCACTGTTTCAAAACGGACCAGCTCCTCACCAGCCAAAACGGACCAGCTCTGTGGGATTCTGGAGAAAAGATTATTTTAGGCATTCCCAAAAGAACAATCTTATTTAATTTGAAAAAAACAACCAATCTATTTTCTTGTAATAGCACATCCAGTACCATGGAATAGTACATCCTGTATCTTGGAAAAGCACATCCTGTATCTAGGAATAGCACATCCTGTATCTTATCTTGGAATAGCACATCCTGTATCTTGGAAAAGCACATCCTGTATCTAGGAATAGCATATCCTTTATCTAGAAATAGCACATCCTGTATCTTGGAATAGCACATCCTTGACAGTAAAGTATGCAGTAGCACGTCCGGGTTTATGAAATAGCACATATGTATCTAAGTAATAGCGCTGGAGGTGCTAGTCATACGACGCGCGAGAGGGATCTTCGTTCTGGTCCGATCTTGCCGAGGAGAAGTTCCGACCGGTCCGATCTGAACTGGTTGGCAAATGGGCCGTGGGCCGTTCGTTGATTGGGGACGCGCGGAGGCGGAGGCGGAGCCGTTGAGGCCCAAACCGTTTTTATCTCAAAACTGAGAGCCCCCTACCCAACCCATTCGAACTCACCCAAAACGAAATCTAGAGCACATTCTGTCTCGCGAATTAGCACGCGGCGGCGCGGTACCTTCAGTACCAGTCCGCGGCGCGGGAGCGAGCTCGTCGGCCGGTGACGCGAGTCCTACGCAGCCGTCGCGCGGCAGCCGCAGCCATCCACGCAGGCATGTATGAGCGCATATCCCTAATTTTTCCTCCTCTTAGGGTTTTCTCCCTGATTCGTCCTTAGCAGAATGTGGTTAGCATGTTTTCTTCCCGTGATACTGATATACATGTTTGGTTTCTATTATTTTGGGAGATGTGGTTCCCCTCCCCCTCCCCCTCCCCGTCCCCTTTGGATTTCTAGATTTATGGGTTCCACACTGTGCTAACATGTAATTGGATTCTGTGCGAATCAAATTCAACTGTAGATGGCTCCTCCTGCTACGATCAGCACTGCAGATCTTGATCATTCTCAAGAGTCACATGAAGAGCAAGGAAAAAAGCGTTCCCAGAAGGTGATAACCACTTTCTATTGTTTCATTTAACATGTTACATTAACCTTGTTTTTTTTCTAAAGCAGAGATGTGATTCTTTCTTTTAACATGTTACATTAACCTTTTGGAATAGCACATCCTGTATCTTGCAATAGCACATCCACTATCTTGGAATAGCACATCCTGTATCTTGGAATAGTAGATCCAGTATATTGGAATAGCACATCCAGTATCTTGGAATAGCACATCCAGTATCTTGAAATAGCACATCCTGTATCTTGGAAAAGCACATCCTGTATCTAGGAATAGCATATCCTTTATCTAGAAGTAGCACATGCTGTATCTTGGAATAGCACATCCTTGACAGTAAAGGACATCCACTACCTTGGAATAGCACATCCTGTATCTTGGAAAAGCACATCCTTTATCTAGGAATAGCACATCCTGTATCTAGGAATAGCACTTTCTATTGTTTCATTTAACATGTTACATTAACCTTGTTTTTTTTGTAAAGCAGAGATGTGATTCTTTCTTTTAACATGTTACATTAACCTTTTTTTTCTAAAGCAGAGATCTGAAATAAATATGATATCATCACCAAAGTGTGTAGTAGATGCAATAGCGGCCCTCTCACAGGACCAAAAGAATAAGATCAAAGAGTTGGGCTTTGGGGAGCTTCTAAAGTTTAGTTTAGATGGCTTTGGAGACCGCTACATGCTAGAATTCCTCATGGACCACACAGACCCAGAAAATATGGAAATTCGAGTGGGGGGAGGAGATAAGAACCTGCCCATCAATGAACACGTAGTACAATGCGTTCTTGGCGTGCCAACTGGAAAGGGAAGAGACACACCAGATTCCCCCTACATGGAATCTGAACTTAACAATCTGAGAACAGAGCTTGGTGTCAAAACTGACAAAATTAAAAGCTCTGACCTCATAGCCAAGATCAATGGTGGTGGCACAGACTATTTGACCATCCGTTGCTTTTTTATTCTGTTGTGCTACAAACTTCTGTTCCCTGGTTCACAAAACCATGTTACCAAGCGGGAGGTTGCCCTGACCCATTCACCCAAGGACATTGCGGAGGTGAACTGGGCAAAGGCTGTTGTCGATAACCTCCGTTCGGCAGCCCGCAAGTGGCACTCTGATAAGTTGGCGGTTTCAAAGAAGAAAAGGACACTCTCTGGTTCTGTGACATTCTTACTGGTATGTGGTTTGTGCTTTTTGTTTAGGCATATCTATTGTTCTTCTACAATTATTTGTTTACCACAGTTGTATTTTGTTTCCCCACAGTTGTACTATCTAGACCATCTACGGAGTCCTCACAGTATACCTTGCATTATCACCCCGAGGACTTCCGTCTACACCACGGATATTATCAAAAAAATCATAAAAGCAGACAAGAGGAGTCGCAGTGGTCACATTTATGGCCTCCTAGATGTAATAAACCCTAAGAGCTTCCGTCTCCAATTTTATTTTATTTTTTACATTATCTGCATTTTGAAGCTTATCAAAACTGTTCCTTTTCAGTTCAGGAGCATGGTGGGTACATGCTATTCAATGGGTAGTAGGCAACTTGTTCCGAACATCAGAATTGAACCGTTGCATTCCAATTTTTTTCAAGATTTAAGCCCACGAAAGAGGGAAATTGCCACATCATATGTCAACACAGTTGAGCATTCCAATTTTTTTCAAGATTTAAGCCCACGAAAGAGGGAAATTGCCACATCATATGTCAACACAGTTGACATTTTGATGGAACAAATTTTGAAGGAGAGGAATCAGTTTATGATCTCCATGGGCGCGCAAGATGCCCAGAACAGCAGCAGAGCAGCTGAGCCTCAGGGCGGTGACTCAGGGATCCAAGATGATCCCCGGAACGAGCATTCTGAAGCTTATCCTTCTCCTGCTGCTGATGATGCTCTTCCTTCTGATGACACTAATCCCAGGTATGCCGAGCTAGCAGAAGCTATGTCTACCAGGTAAGGTTTCTTAAAACTTTAGTTTTTCTTAAAATCATGATAACATGTACGATTCGTGTATTCTAGGGAGCAGAAGAGGAAGGAACCAAGTAGTATGACTCATGCGGCACCACAGTCATCACATGGTAATCATCTATTGCAAATTTCATTCGCTTATTTACAAATCCACTTACCTTTGGAGTAATCCCTGCACATATATGGATCAGGTACACCAACATCTCCCAGGGCCTCGGTCGACACACCTGATGTGTCGAATGATCTGCTCCATCCACCGGAGACGACTCAGGAGGATGCCTCACTCCATCCGACGCAGCAGATTCAGGAGGAGGATCTGGAGACACCCGTCGCTCCGGTCAGACCCCACAGAGTGGTTCGCCCCGTCAACAAGTTGACTTACTCTAAGAAGCAGATTCGTCGTCGTAGGAAGTAGGACAAGACCAGCAGGCGAGGCCGTAAGGTTTAAGAACATATATGATGACTTCTATGTACTGTGAAACTGTGATGCTTCCTTTCGTACAAAAAATTTGTTTGGAACAATTGCAGTGTTTCATATTCAAAATTAGTACAATTTCCCTACCATCAGGGTAGATGGTCTTTCTCACCAGCCGATTCCAGCCGATTTGCTGCATTATGGCTAGGTACATCATATAATCAATTCTCAGGACCCAACAGTGTTTCCTTGTCCAAATGACCACATCCAAAATCAAGATGACTTGGAGGAAGTAAGTGAACACTATGACCTGAGAATTGAAGACCTGAAACACTTCATCTCTGGGGTTTGCAACCAATAGAAACCAATGTCTTCCTTCGGGCTCAATATTAACTCGAACAGGGAAAAATATTGTAGGCAAATCGTGCCCCACTGCGTCCTATTCTTGTATGTAGAATGTGCTATTCCGTGAAACTGAACGTGCTAATATGAACCACGCCGACTATCAAGGGAATAGGTCACTAAATACTAACTAATTCAAGTATCTTTCAATTTCTATTCAAATATGTTTTGAGTGAATTTGGCATCCTGGTACATATAATGAGTAGAAAGTAGCTGTGCGTATATAGTTGCATTGAGTAAATAGAATTTATCGCCCAGACGTGATTCTTCAAAGTTTTCTAATATTAGTACAAGCTTGCAATTTTGAACCCCCCATAGTTTAGGATTTTGGCTCCGAGGTAGACGCCGGACTCTCACTCCGCCGGCCGCCGCCCAGCTCATCCACACCTGCATGTCGACTTCGAGAGGCTCATCGGCGATGCCGCCAAGAACTAGGTTGCCATGAACCCATCAACACCGTCTTCGCTAAGACCACGATATACAGGATGTGCTATTCCAAGATACTGGATGTGCTATTCCACGGTACTGGAATGGCAAAGCCGCGGTCCTTTCTAGTATGTGCTATTTCATAAACTCGGACGTGCAACTGCATGTGGGATTCTGGAGAAAAGATTATTTTAGGCATTCCCAAAAGAACAATCTTATTTAATTTGAAAAAAACAACCAATCTATTTTCTTGTAATAGCACATCCAGTACCATGGAATAGTACATCCTGTATCTTGGAAAAGCACATCCTGTATCTAGGAATAGCACATCCTGTATCTTATCTTGGAATAGCACATCCTGTATCTTGGAAAAGCACATCCTGTATCTAGGAATAGCATATCCTTTATCTAGAAATAGCACATCCTGTATCTTGGAATAGCACATCCTTGACAGTAAAGTATGCAGTAGCACGTCCGGGTTTATGAAATAGCACATATGTATCTAAGTAATAGCGCTGGAGGTGCTAGTCATACGACGCGCGAGAGGGATCTTCGTTCTGGTCCGATCTTGCCGAGGAGAAGTTCCGACCGGTCCGATCTGAACTGGTTGGCAAATGGGCCGTGGGCCGTTCGTTGATTGGGGACGCGCGGAGGCGGAGGCGGAGCCGTTGAGGCCCAAACCGTTTTTATCTCAAAACTGAGAGCCCCCTACCCAACCCATTCGAACTCACCCAAAACGAAATCTAGAGCACATTCTGTCTCGCGAATTAGCACGCGGCGGCGCGGTACCTTCAGTACCAGTCCGCGGCGCGGGAGCGAGCTCGTCGGCCGGTGACGCGAGTCCTACGCAGCCGTCGCGCGGCAGCCGCAGCCATCCACGCAGGCATGTATGAGCGCATATCCCTAATTTTTCCTCCTCTTAGGGTTTTCTCCCTGATTCGTCCTTAGCAGAATGTGGTTAGCATGTTTTCTTCCCGTGATACTGATATACATGTTTGGTTTCTATTATTTTGGGAGATGTGGTTCCCCTCCCCCTCCCCCTCCCCGTCCCCTTTGGATTTCTAGATTTATGGGTTCCACACTGTGCTAACATGTAATTGGATTCTGTGCGAATCAAATTCAACTGTAGATGGCTCCTCCTGCTACGATCAGCACTGCAGATCTTGATCATTCTCAAGAGTCACATGAAGAGCAAGGAAAAAAGCGTTCCCAGAAGGTGATAACCACTTTCTATTGTTTCATTTAACATGTTACATTAACCTTGTTTTTTTTCTAAAGCAGAGATGTGATTCTTTCTTTTAACATGTTACATTAACCTTTTGGAATAGCACATCCTGTATCTTGCAATAGCACATCCACTATCTTGGAATAGCACATCCTGTATCTTGGAATAGTAGATCCAGTATATTGGAATAGCACATCCAGTATCTTGGAATAGCACATCCAGTATCTTGAAATAGCACATCCTGTATCTTGGAAAAGCACATCCTGTATCTAGGAATAGCATATCCTTTATCTAGAAGTAGCACATGCTGTATCTTGGAATAGCACATCCTTGACAGTAAAGGACATCCACTACCTTGGAATAGCACATCCTGTATCTTGGAAAAGCACATCCTTTATCTAGGAATAGCACATCCTGTATCTAGGAATAGCACTTTCTATTGTTTCATTTAACATGTTACATTAACCTTGTTTTTTTTGTAAAGCAGAGATGTGATTCTTTCTTTTAACATGTTACATTAACCTTTTTTTTCTAAAGCAGAGATCTGAAATAAATATGATATCATCACCAAAGTGTGTAGTAGATGCAATAGCGGCCCTCTCACAGGACCAAAAGAATAAGATCAAAGAGTTGGGCTTTGGGGAGCTTCTAAAGTTTAGTTTAGATGGCTTTGGAGACCGCTACATGCTAGAATTCCTCATGGACCACACAGACCCAGAAAATATGGAAATTCGAGTGGGGGGAGGAGATAAGAACCTGCCCATCAATGAACACGTAGTACAATGCGTTCTTGGCGTGCCAACTGGAAAGGGAAGAGACACACCAGATTCCCCCTACATGGAATCTGAACTTAACAATCTGAGAACAGAGCTTGGTGTCAAAACTGACAAAATTAAAAGCTCTGACCTCATAGCCAAGATCAATGGTGGTGGCACAGACTATTTGACCATCCGTTGCTTTTTTATTCTGTTGTGCTACAAACTTCTGTTCCCTGGTTCACAAAACCATGTTACCAAGCGGGAGGTTGCCCTGACCCATTCACCCAAGGACATTGCGGAGGTGAACTGGGCAAAGGCTGTTGTCGATAACCTCCGTTCGGCAGCCCGCAAGTGGCACTCTGATAAGTTGGCGGTTTCAAAGAAGAAAAGGACACTCTCTGGTTCTGTGACATTCTTACTGGTATGTGGTTTGTGCTTTTTGTTTAGGCATATCTATTGTTCTTCTACAATTATTTGTTTACCACAGTTGTATTTTGTTTCCCCACAGTTGTACTATCTAGACCATCTACGGAGTCCTCACAGTATACCTTGCATTATCACCCCGAGGACTTCCGTCTACACCACGGATATTATCAAAAAAATCATAAAAGCAGACAAGAGGAGTCGCAGTGGTCACATTTATGGCCTCCTAGATGTAATAAACCCTAAGAGCTTCCGTCTCCAATTTTATTTTATTTTTTACATTATCTGCATTTTGAAGCTTATCAAAACTGTTCCTTTTCAGTTCAGGAGCATGGTGGGTACATGCTATTCAATGGGTAGTAGGCAACTTGTTCCGAACATCAGAATTGAACCGTTGCATTCCAATTTTTTTCAAGATTTAAGCCCACGAAAGAGGGAAATTGCCACATCATATGTCAACACAGTTGAGCATTCCAATTTTTTTCAAGATTTAAGCCCACGAAAGAGGGAAATTGCCACATCATATGTCAACACAGTTGACATTTTGATGGAACAAATTTTGAAGGAGAGGAATCAGTTTATGATCTCCATGGGCGCGCAAGATGCCCAGAACAGCAGCAGAGCAGCTGAGCCTCAGGGCGGTGACTCAGGGATCCAAGATGATCCCCGGAACGAGCATTCTGAAGCTTATCCTTCTCCTGCTGCTGATGATGCTCTTCCTTCTGATGACACTAATCCCAGGTATGCCGAGCTAGCAGAAGCTATGTCTACCAGGTAAGGTTTCTTAAAACTTTAGTTTTTCTTAAAATCATGATAACATGTACGATTCGTGTATTCTAGGGAGCAGAAGAGGAAGGAACCAAGTAGTATGACTCATGCGGCACCACAGTCATCACATGGTAATCATCTATTGCAAATTTCATTCGCTTATTTACAAATCCACTTACCTTTGGAGTAATCCCTGCACATATATGGATCAGGTACACCAACATCTCCCAGGGCCTCGGTCGACACACCTGATGTGTCGAATGATCTGCTCCATCCACCGGAGACGACTCAGGAGGATGCCTCACTCCATCCGACGCAGCAGATTCAGGAGGAGGATCTGGAGACACCCGTCGCTCCGGTCAGACCCCACAGAGTGGTTCGCCCCGTCAACAAGTTGACTTACTCTAAGAAGCAGATTCGTCGTCGTAGGAAGTAGGACAAGACCAGCAGGCGAGGCCGTAAGGTTTAAGAACATATATGATGACTTCTATGTACTGTGAAACTGTGATGCTTCCTTTCGTACAAAAAATTTGTTTGGAACAATTGCAGTGTTTCATATTCAAAATTAGTACAATTTCCCTACCATCAGGGTAGATGGTCTTTCTCACCAGCCGATTCCAGCCGATTTGCTGCATTATGGCTAGGTACATCATATAATCAATTCTCAGGACCCAACAGTGTTTCCTTGTCCAAATGACCACATCCAAAATCAAGATGACTTGGAGGAAGTAAGTGAACACTATGACCTGAGAATTGAAGACCTGAAACACTTCATCTCTGGGGTTTGCAACCAATAGAAACCAATGTCTTCCTTCGGGCTCAATATTAACTCGAACAGGGAAAAATATTGTAGGCAAATCGTGCCCCACTGCGTCCTATTCTTGTATGTAGAATGTGCTATTCCGTGAAACTGAACGTGCTAATATGAACCACGCCGACTATCAAGGGAATAGGTCACTAAATACTAACTAATTCAAGTATCTTTCAATTTCTATTCAAATATGTTTTGAGTGAATTTGGCATCCTGGTACATATAATGAGTAGAAAGTAGCTGTGCGTATATAGTTGCATTGAGTAAATAGAATTTATCGCCCAGACGTGATTCTTCAAAGTTTTCTAATATTAGTACAAGCTTGCAATTTTGAACCCCCCATAGTTTAGGATTTTGGCTCCGAGGTAGACGCCGGACTCTCACTCCGCCGGCCGCCGCCCAGCTCATCCACACCTGCATGTCGACTTCGAGAGGCTCATCGGCGATGCCGCCAAGAACTAGGTTGCCATGAACCCATCAACACCGTCTTCGCTAAGACCACGATATACAGGATGTGCTATTCCAAGATACTGGATGTGCTATTCCACGGTACTGGAATGGCAAAGCCGCGGTCCTTTCTAGTATGTGCTATTTCATAAACTCGGACGTGCAACTGCATACTTTAGTGTCAAGGATGTGCTATTCCAAGATACAGGATGTGTTATTCCAAGATAAGATACAGGATGTGCTATTCCAAGGTATTGGATGTGCTATTCCAAGATACAGGATGTGCTATTCCAAGATCTCAGTTATTCTGGTCCTAATAACTCAGAATATGATTAGACCTGACGGTGAGCGAGTCTCGTCAGGATAATAATCATCATTTTTTCTGGCACACTATGCGCACTAGCTACTCTATATTGCGAGCAGAATCTGTGTGTGTAAGTCCCCCCATCCCCATGCTACTTGCGGTCCCGGAAGTGCTAGCCTCGTAACCGAAGCTGGCTCCAAAGTCGTGGCACATCGATGTGCTATTCGGACAAGCGTTATGTGCTAATTTGAGAGTCCGTATGTGCTATCCTCCTAACCTAAGATGGCTCTAAAGTCATGGCACCTACCATCTGGTTTATACGGCTAGCACGTCCGGGCTACGTGAATAGCACATCTTGTGTCAATGAATATCACGCCGTGGGTTTATCCACCATCAGTATACACCTAGCAAGTCGAGCACTCCGGAATAGCACACCCAGTCTCAACTAATAGCACGCGATGTCTGTTCAGCTGGTAGCGACCCTAAACTAAATGCGAACCATAAACCGCAAACATAGAAACCCCCCTTCTTGCATAGTACTAGCATCGTTTGCCCTTTTCTGACCTGGCTCTGGACCGGTGGTTTATATGAGCCTCCAATGTGTAAACTTTTGAGGACCATTGCTCACTCCTAAATAAATGTGAAGGACAGAATCAAAACAAAAAATATATAAAGGGGAAACCAGCTGCAAGCTAGGTATTCTACATTACATCTCACATCTCACAATACAAATCATCTCACATCTCACAATACATTACAATCGCCTTGGATGCCTACAGATCAGTTCATCCCATCTCACAATACATTACGATGTCTACGATTACCGGTCCTTTCTAGCTAAATGCAGCAATTATTATTACATCGATATTAATTATTACATGGATATTAAATCAGGCAATGCAGCTTGCTTACTAGCGCTAGCTTGGCTTTCTGATTCCTTTTTGTTTGTGAAGTTGCGAGCTAAATCATCGTCCTGCCCCCCGTAATTGTTGGTTATCGTGCCGAAGCAGCTTACGTTGGTTGAACAGTTGCTGCAGGGGAGGCAACCGCCGAAGCAGCTAAACAGCTTCGACCAGCTCGGAAATTTCATCTTCGACCAGCTTGGGTTTTGTGAGAAAATAGAAATCGATAGAATCCTACCACTAAAGCAAACAAAGAGAAACTTCGTCCGTGGGTTTGCTGATGCAGATACAGGCAGAATGCGATGATTCCAACAAATACATGTAACAATGGGGGGTACCCGATCCTGATGCGCGGGGGGTGTTGGTGGTGATGGGCGCCGTGATGGTCCCCGTGGCGGTCTCGGAGGAGGCGCCGCGGATCTGCCGGTGGTGGTGACCGCCGTGATCTCCGAGGCGGTGCGCTCCGGGAGCGTGGCGGTCTCGGAGGATGCGCCGCGGAGGGTGATGTCGGTGATGGCGAGCGCCGCGGTCTCCAAGGCGCCGCGGCCTCCAACGCTGGGGAGGGGGATTTCAGCAGTGCTCATCGTTCAGCAGTGCATCTCGTGAAGGTACCGCGCCGCCGCGTGCTAATTCGCGAGACAGAATATGCTCTAGATTTCGTTTTGGGTGAGTTCGAATGGGTTGGGTAGGGGGCTCTCAGTTTTGAGATAAAAACGGTTTGGGCCTCAACGGCTCCGCCTCCGCCTCCGCGCGTCCCCAATCAACGAACGGCCCACGGCCCATTTGCCAACCAGTTCAGATCGGACCGGTCGGAACTTCTCCTCGGCAAGATCGGACCAGTACGAGTCACGGAGTGGGTAGAAAATCTATTTTTTTTACGGGGAGGCAATTGGCCGAGATGGGCTGCAGGCTAGGACCGGGCCCAATTTCTTTTGGCGGGCTCAGGCCCGCCCGATTAGGTTTAATGATAACCGCGATTAGGGCATCGGAGGAAGCGGGCCGTGGGCCCAAGGCCTGGCCAGCTTGATGGGCCGCGCTTCCTCCGATCTGTCAAGCCTGCTTCCTCCGATCTGTCAAGCCTGCTTCCTCCGATCTGTCAAGCCTGCTTCCTCCAATCTGTCAAGCCGGCCGCCGTCGCCGCCGTCGCCGTCGAGACCAGCGGCCAGCGCCGCCGTCGTGTGAGCCGCCCAGGCATCTCCTCTCCGGCGGGTTGAAGCTCCACCGCGCCCTAGCCTCTCCTCTCCGGAGGGTTCTCGGTCAATTTCTCCCCTGTGAACCCTTCCTCTCTTTTTTTCTCCATTTCTCAGGCCTGCTGTAGGTTGAATATGATTCTTGAACTGTGGAAATGATCCATGGCTGGAATCAAGCAACTGAAGATTAGCCATTTTTAGGCATCTAGATTGTCTACATGGCAACATTTACATCATCTCACTAGAGAGCACTAGAGCAAATTATCTGTAGAGCAAATTATCTGTAGAAATGGAATCATGTTTTGATTAATTAATCACAGGGAATTGTGAACAGCTTAATCTTGAAATGGCAACTGCACAAGCTTTGTACAAAGAGGTGCTATCATTTTCAGTTGACGATATTTTGAAGCGGAAATATGACCCTTTCAAGGTATGAGCCTCTCCCAATAGGCAACAAACACTTCAGCAGCAGCAAGAGCAGTAAGAGAACCATCAGCAGCAGGAGGAGGAGGAACAGAGCTACCATCTTCAGCAGCAGGAGCAGGAGGAGGAGCAGTAGGAGAACCATCAACAATTCTAATCTGTTGATCAGCAGCAACCTCATGATAAGCTTCAAAATGCTCGTTCCGGGGATCATCTTGGATTCCTGGGTCACCGCCCTGAGGATCAGCTGCTCTGCTGCTGTTCTGGGCATCTTGCACGCCCATGGAGATCATAAACTGATTCCTCTCCTTCAAAATTTGTCCCATCAAATTGTCAACTGTGTTGAAATATGATGTGGCAATTTCCCTCTTTTGTGGGCTTAAATCTTGAAAAAATTTGGAATGCAACGATTCAATTCTGATGTTCGGAACAAGTTGCCTACTACCCATTGAATAGCATGTACCCACCATGCTCCTGAACTCTGTATCTAGGAATAGCATATCCTTTATCTAGAAGTAGCACATGCTGTATCTTGGAATAGCACATCCTTGACAGTAAAGGACATCCACTACCTTGGAATAGCACATCCTGTATCTTGGAAAAGCACATCCTGTACCTAGGAATAGCACATCCTGTATCTAGGAATAGCACATCCTGTGCCTTGGAATAGGACATCCAGTACCTTGGAATAGCACATCCAGTATCTTGGAAAAGCACATCCTGTATCTTGCAATAGCACGTCCTGTATCTTGGAAAAGCACATCCTGTATCTAGGAATAGCATATCCTTTATCTAGAAATAGCACATCCTGTATCTTGGAATAGCACATCCTTGACACTAAAGGACATCCATTACCTTGGAATAGCACATCCTGTATATTGGAAAAGCACATCCTGTGTCTAGGAATAGCACATCCTGTATCTAGGAATAGCACATCCTGTATCTTGGAAAAGCACATCCTGTATCTAGGAATAGCACATCCTGTATCTTGCAATAGCACGTCCTGTATCTTGGAAAAGCACATCCTGTATCTAGGAATAGCATATCCTTTATCTAGAAATAGCACATCCTGTATCTTGGAAAAGCACATCCTTGACACTAAAGTATTGCAATAGCACATCCTGTATCTTGGAAAAGCACATCCTGTATCTAGGAATAGCACATCCTTGACACTAAACTGTCGCAATGACCCGGGCCTCCCCTTCGCGCTCACCATCCGCGCGGGGCTCGACCCGCTAAGCTCCTCGGCGCGCGAACCCTTCGCGCTTGCCGCCGAGTTCTTCAACCTCCTCTCCTTCGACCCGTCTTCTTCCTCCGTCTCAAGCCTCGCCTTGGCAACTTCCCGCTCTCCGGCATGCTCCGCTCCCCCGCGGCGGCGGCGGCGGCCCGGGCTGCACTGCTCGCCGTGCTGTTCCAGTTAAAAAGATGTTCTCATTTCTCCAGTTGTTATTTGGTTGTTCACATTGACAGTTTAGTGGGAATTGCATTCCAATATGCAAAAAAAAAGTGCGCAGAGTATCAATGGTTGTAGTTTTATTGGGTTGTTCACATTCCAATCTACAAAAGAAAGAGCGCAGAGCATCAATGGCTGCAGTTTTCAATGCATAAACTCATCAACTGAAGTTGTAGCAAAGAATTCTGTAACGATATTATGTCAGCAATAATACAGATTGAATGTTCACCTTGCGTGCTTGAGTTAGTTTAATATTGAGCGCCTTTGTCGATGGAATCTGATCATAAAGAATATGCAGAACCAATGGTGCAAAAGCATGCCACTTTACACAAACTGTTCAGATTTCTAAAACTTCAACTTGTGAACAAACCAATCATCTAAACAAATATTTGCGAAAGAAAGGTAAAATCTTACATTGGTTGGCACCCGATAGGCTCGATCCGGAGAACGACTCATCAGGATCATTGAGCGGTGTGGCTCTAGCACCAAATTTCCTAAGCAGGGATGTAACAAATTCAGATGAGGTCGGTCCATCTCTGTTTTCGGCCTTGGTAGATGATACCAGAACATCAGCAAGGTCTAGCAAAGCCTCAGCATTCGCAAACTGTCCCCCAATGCGCTTAACCAAAAAAGGAAAACATAAGGGAACAAAGTAAGCAGCGGAAAAGCAGCCACCTTTTTAGTGAAGCTTTTCAATCATGCCCCATACATCATGTTACTTATTAACAGTGCAATTAGAGAGAAATTTGTACCCGAGGGTGGAGGAAATGAATGTGTTCACAAAAGGTACAACATGGAGTTCAAATAATAATCGACAGCAAAGTGTCCTGGCTACTACGCCATGTTAGCAGAGAAAATATAAACCAGTTCTGATTACATCTAGCTATACAAAAGTCCATCCTAAGTTCATTAGCCTCTCAGCATAAATCGGCTGGATGCTTCCTCCCCCCAATTCATCTGTCCCATCACAAACCACCCAATCAACGCCAAAAGCAGAAAACACAGTGCCATATTCCTAGGTTTCACTTTAGTTGACCCTTTCAGCTTTTGCAGCTCATTCTCCATCAGTTTCAATGCAGCAGCTGTCGATTTCTTGTTTTCCTCAATTTCAACCATGGCTGCCTTCATCGACTTTTTCACGTTATCCAGCTCTTCCATCACTAACTCCAGGTTGGACAGCTTTTTCTTCATCTCTCTGATGGAATTGGTTAGAGATTCAACGGCTTTGCCATGATCATTAAGTGCGATCATTAACAACTCAAGGCGTCGGTCACCACTGACAAACCCATCCTCGATTAACAAAACAGCATAGCTCGCTTGCCAGTGGAAAAAATCACATTGAGACCCATCCTGTAAAGAAGAAAGCCTTGGGCCCTCAAAATTACCCAAACCATATAACTTATCAATTGAGCAAAAATTGAGAAATAACCGTTTTCTTGGCTCTGCACCGGTAGAACTTCCTCGACGTGGTTTCTGGTTGTTTGGAGACCCGCTCAATCACCACCCCATTGCAGAGCTTGCAAGGGATTAGAGGAAGCTCAGCACTCGCAGTATTGGAGCCAGAGAGTAAGGATGACGATGACGATGACGGCATCTCCTCAAATAGCCTGAAAGACCATAGCAATGATAAATTACCAGTTTGCTCAATCCTTAGAACACTGAAAACATAAGTTAACGGTGTTTTATTAGTTCAAAGTAAAGCACTGATTTAACATGTACAGTATGTTCAGATAAGTTCAGAGCTGATCTCATGAACATTGCTATGACTACCCAGGTTGCAGATATTGAAGCTGCTGAAAAGCAGAAAATGAGAGAGAAGGTGCAGAAGATTATAGCGCATGGGATCAACTATTTTGTCAACAGGCAGTTAATCTATAACTTCCCTGAAGAACTCTTTGCTGATGCTGGCATCCTCGCAATTGAGCATGCTGATTTTGAGGGCATTGAACGGCTAGCTCTTGTCACTGGTGGTGAGATCGCATCAACTTTTGATAATCCGGAGTCTGTTAAGCTTGGGCACTGCAAGGTTATCGAAGAGATTATGATTGGGGAGGACAGGCTAATTCATTTCACTGGGGTTGAGATGGGACAGGCTTGCACCATTGTCCTGCGGGGAACGAGTGAGCATGTGCTTGATGAGGCCGAGAGGTCCTTGCATGACACCCTATGCGTGCTGTCCCAGACAGTGAACGACACCCGTGTCTTGTTCGGGGGTGGATGGCCCGAAATGGTGATGGCCAAAGAAGTCGATGAACTTGCAAGACCCCTGGGAAGAAATCTCATGCTATCGATGCTTTCTCCCGTGCCCTGCAAGCCATCCCAACGACCATAGCTGACAATGCTGGTTTCGATAGTGCTGAGCTAATCTCTAGGCTCCGGGCCGAGCACCACAAGGAGAACTGCACTGCTGGAATTGATGTCATCACGGGCAGTGTCGGAGACATGCAGAAGCTGGGGATTCAAGAGTCGTTCAAGGCGAAGCAGGCCATCCTTCTGTCCGCGACAGAGGCGGCAGAGATGATCCTCAGGGTCGATGAGATCATAACCTGCGCCCCGCACAGAAGAGAGGACAGGATGTGACCACACACGCTTATCTTTGGATTAGGGTGTGTGTGTGTTTTCCCCAGTTGCAGGGGTTACTATGATTTTATTACATTTGGGGTGCTTGGTAGCCCCTGAGCAACTGGGACCTGTTATTTGTGCAACAGTGCGAATGTTACGACTTACAACAGTCTCCTATCTAGGCCTTTTGTTTTAAATCCTAGTTTATGGATCCCCTTGGTAGCTAATGTCAGCGGTGTGCTTGTATTGTGACTGGAGACGTGTTGATGTGTAATGGCAGGGCCTGTCGACCTTGTATGGTCATTTTTGTCAAAAAAAAAGGAGGATATATATAACTGTATCAGTCACACCATTACTTGAAAGCATAACCATATATCAACGCAGGGAGAAGGAAGAAAGGGGTGAGGGCTAAATATACGAGGGGAGGGATTGGGAAGTGGCCGGCCATTACTAAGGCTGCTGCTGCTGCAGCAGCCGTAAGGCTTGCACGCCACCTATAGGCTGCAGTAAAGCCTGCCCAGGCTTGCACGCCACTCAGCAGCATGCTGCACACGCCACCCTACACCCTACAACCCTGCTGCTCGCCACCCTAACCCTACAGGCTATGCTGCACTTGAAATCAGATATCATCTTTGAATACCGGAGGAAATCGAAAGAAGAAAAGAAAGAATCAACCACTCCCGCTCAGTTTAGACCCAGAGTGAAATTCCATGTCAAATGGACCATGATCTGCTCTTTTCTCAGCTCGGGGAAAAGAAGAAAGAATGGCACTGAAGTGGACATTCGAGAGAGATGGACAATAGATACAGATGCAAGTCAGGGAAAGAGCAGAGAGAATGGCGGTGAAGTTATGGCAGTTACCTCAGGCGGCACGGCCGACGATATCGCGTCGCGGGGCTGCGAGGAGCTCGGCGGAGGAGGCCGCCGAGATCCGCGGCGAACGGAGCTAGGGTTTCAAACCCTAGCTCACGGGCCCGCCAGCAGGTGATGCGAGGGGGCCGGAGCTCCCACGGCACAGCCGACGAGGTTGCGTCAGTGGGGCGGCGAGGTCGCGCCGCGGCGAGGTCCCGTCGCGGCAGTGGGGCGGCGAGGTCCCGTCGCGGCAGTGGATGCGGAGGAAGAAAGAGATCAGAAGAAGATGGGCGGCGAGGTCCCGTCGGCGGTGTTGTTTTTGCCGGTCGAGAAGATGGGCGTTCTAGCCTAATAGGCCACCCATACAGAAGAAATGAGCCCAACAGGCCCTTCTCTCTCTCGCGCGCCTCATACTGGGAGAGGAGTGCTCGATATATGATTCAGCTGCCCAACAAGGTTTAGAAGTTTAAAATAATTCTAATCCCATGTACAATGAAGGCCATTATTTCAGACCAACAGATAATGTGGATTTGAAATGCAAGTGATTGGTCATTTCCAGTAAATTCATTTAAGCAAATGAGGTAAATACAGAAATACACAATCATGTTCAGCTCATAGTTGCACTAAGCTGGGTTCAGATTCCGAGTACCTGAAAGAAAACTAAGTTTGCAAAAGAAGACTCAGTAGAGTTCACAAATAAATGATAAAGCAACGAAGAAGAACTTGACCAATTGGTGCTCTGAAGATGACACTCTGAAGAAGAGAAAAAGACAGCATGTCGCTAGGAGGTTGTTTCGTGCAGATGAATAGAAAGAAAGAGCAACTGAGCAAGATGAAGCAGGCTTGCTGACATAGCAACTCAACACCATTTTGAAGAAACTGGATGCAAAGCAGTTGTAAGCATGATTAGGCAGCTTTTCTTTCCTCAATTCTCATTAAATAGTGACACTCGCACCATCGATCTGTTGACCAGATGACTGATTTTCGTTTGAGGCAACAAACTATTTTGATTATTTCCATATAATACAAGCGTTGTGGACGTCCGAGGGATCGTCTTGGTTCTTCCCGGTACCCGCCGCCGGAAGCCAACCCGACGTCCCTTCACGGAGGAAGCAGCTCGAACGCATGCCACATCCTTTCTGTCCGGCAGCCAGGGTCACCTTGCGCCGCAGCGACCACAGCATTGCATTCCTCCACATGAATAGTTTTGCACAATAGGGTATGGTAGTTTTATAGCAAGGTCGCCGTGTGGGGCCAGACCCACATGTCAGTGACCGGGGATTACCTATGGATATCCCTTCTGGCTTTACTAATGCCCATCGCCGACTACCTGTTGCAATTTCTTCTGCTGGATCAGAAACCATTACTTCTACCATTGGCATTGAAAAGAAGCCCCTCTCTAATGGATGCACCTCCTAGTCTTATTTTGGACGTTCCTCTGGGATTTTGTATGGATATCCCTCCTGGCTTTACAGAAGCTCATCGCCAACTACCTTCTGCAATTTCTTCTGTTGGATCAGAAACCTTTGCTTCTACCACTCGCACTGAGTTTTTCACCCATGGAGTGGCAATCGATGAGGGTGTGTCTAGGTACGCATGCGTCCTTGTAGAAGCCTATGTATGGGTCCCGTCGGCCCCGCACGGCACCAGCAAGTCTAGCCTCGCCGCCGCCATGCCAACTACCTCCGAGAAGTCAGAGGTCGTAGAGGTTGAAGCGGAGGTAGTTTGCCATGGCAGCGATGAGGCTGGACTTGCCGGTGCCGGGCGGGCCGTAGCGGCGTCAAAATTGCCGAGAGCAGGGTCGTCCTTGAGCTCTGCAACCAACACGTGCGCGCGTAAGAAAAGCACACATCAGAGGACGACCACTGTTAGTTGCAGCGCGCCCGCCAGAGCCGCAGCGAGGACGTTGGGGAGGGAAGGCGCATGCACGTATCACCTATCAACTCCCTGGCTGCTGCGTAGGCCGACCGGAGCGCGCCCCTCTCCTCGCTGCTCTGGCCCTAGGCGGCGGCGAGCTCCTCCTGCCACGCCTGCGGGCGTGGCCCCCACCACCACCACCCCCGCGGCTCATTGATCATGAGCAAGAAGGGTGTCCGCAACGGCGGGGACAAATGAACGGTGCTCGTGCTCAAGGTGCCCATGCACTGCCGCTGCAAAGGCTGCGATGACAAGATCCGTGCCAGCGTCAAGGACCTCACCCTTCACCATGGTACCTACTTATGAGTACTTGCATTAGCACCACCAAGCTCCTCCTCATGCTTTCATGCTAATCGATGATCAGGCATCGAGCCGCTGGACCAGTCAACGTTGTGGACCAAGGATGAGCTGCGGGTGGTGTCCACGGCGGACCCCGACAAGCTCCATGGCGGCGGCGGTGGCAGATTTTAACACACATGGGCCGGCTCCGCGCCGCTTTCTCTTTAATTGTTTTTTCTATGTCTATGTCAAGATATGACACTGTACTTCTTTTCTAGCCTTATGCATAGGCGCCAGATCAGGATGAAAGGAATGACACAGACAAGAATATAGCTGTCATGTTCGACCTCGTAGGACATCACAAAAGTGTAAAGCTGAAACATCTCATTCTGAACCGGCAGTCCTTTGCACAAACCGTTGAGAACATATTTGCGCTCTCATTTCTGGTGAAGGATGGGAGAGCTGAGATACACGTGGTTGATGGTGGGTATCATTTTGTCGGTAAGCTTTTTTCCTGATAATTAAGCTTTCTGCATTGATATTCCATCAGTCACTATTGATATTTTGCCATATTATGTATACTCACAGATAATACAGCAAGTGGTCAAGCCAGAAGTGGAAGTAATGCTTCACAGAAGCAGTTACCATGGAGGTAAATACAGAAATACACAATCATGTTCAGCTCATAGTTGCACTAAGCTGGGTTCAGATTCCGAGTACCTGATAAATGATAAAGCAACGAAGAAGAACTTGACCAATTGGTGCTCTGAAGATGACACTCTGAAGAAGAGAAAAAGACAGCATGTCGCTAGGAGGTTGTTTCGTGCAGATGAATAGAAAGAAAGAGCAACTGAGCAAGATGAAGCAGGCTTGCTGACATAGCAACTCAACACCATTTTGAAGAAACTGGATGCAAAGCAGTACGCATGCCACATCCTTTCTGTCCGGCAGCCAGGGTCACCTTGCGCCGCAGCGACCACAGCATTGCATTCCTCCACATGAATAGTTTTGCACAATAGGGTATGGTAGTTTTATAGCAAGGTCGCCGTGTGGGGCCAGACCCACATGTCAGTGACCGGGGATTACCTATGGATATCCCTTCTGGCTTTACTAATGCCCATCGCCGACTACCTGTTGCAATTTCTTCTGCTGGATCAGAAACCATTACTTCTACCATTGGCATTGAAAAGAAGCCCCTCTCTAATGGATGCACCTCCTAGTCTTATTTTGGACGTTCCTCTGGGATTTTGTATGGATATCCCTCCTGGCTTTACAGAAGCTCATCGCCAACTACCTTCTGCAATTTCTT
Source organism: Panicum virgatum (assembly GCF_016808335.1). Lineage (NCBI taxonomy): Eukaryota > Viridiplantae > Streptophyta > Magnoliopsida > Poales > Poaceae > Panicum > Panicum virgatum. Next base: position 92,597 of record NW_024376301.1, read on the forward strand.
CTGTTGGATCAGAAACCTTTGCTTCTACCACTCGCACTGAGTTTTTCACCCATGGAGTGGCAATCGATGAGGGTGTGTCTAGGTACGCATGCGTCCTTGTAGAAGCCTATGTATGGGTCCCGTCGGCCCCGCACGGCACCAGCAAGTCTAGCCTCGCCGCCGCCATGCCAACTACCTCCGAGAAGTCAGAGGTCGTAGAGGTTGAAGCGGAGGTAGTTTGCCATGGCAGCGATGAGGCTGGACTTGCCGGTGCCGGGCGGGCCGTAGCGGCGTCAAAATTGCCGAGAGCAGGGTCGTCCTTGAGCTCTGCAACCAACACGTGCGCGCGTAAGAAAAGCACACATCAGAGGACGACCACTGTTAGTTGCAGCGCGCCCGCCAGAGCCGCAGCGAGGACGTTGGGGAGGGAAGGCGCATGCACGTATCACCTATCAACTCCCTGGCTGCTGCGTAGGCCGACCGGAGCGCGCCCCTCTCCTCGCTGCTCTGGCCCTAGGCGGCGGCGAGCTCCTCCTGCCACGCCTGCGGGCGTGGCCCCCACCACCACCACCCCCGCGGCTCATTGATCATGAGCAAGAAGGGTGTCCGCAACGGCGGGGACAAATGAACGGTGCTCGTGCTCAAGGTGCCCATGCACTGCCGCTGCAAAGGCTGCGATGACAAGATCCGTGCCAGCGTCAAGGACCTCACCCTTCACCATGGTACCTACTTATGAGTACTTGCATTAGCACCACCAAGCTCCTCCTCATGCTTTCATGCTAATCGATGATCAGGCATCGAGCCGCTGGACCAGTCAACGTTGTGGACCAAGGATGAGCTGCGGGTGGTGTCCACGGCGGACCCCGACAAGCTCCATGGCGGCGGCGGTGGCAGATTTTAACACACATGGGCCGGCTCCGCGCCGCTTTCTCTTTAATTGTTTTTTCTATGTCTATGTCAAGATATGACACTGTACTTCTTTTCTAGCCTTATGCATAGGCGCCAGATCAGGATGAAAGGAATGACACAGACAAGAATATAGCTGTCATGTTCGACCTCGTAGGACATCACAAAAGTGTAAAGCTGAAACATCTCATTCTGAACCGGCAGTCCTTTGCACAAACCGTTGAGAACATATTTGCGCTCTCATTTCTGGTGAAGGATGGGAGAGCTGAGATACACGTGGTTGATGGTGGGTATCATTTTGTCGGTAAGCTTTTTTCCTGATAATTAAGCTTTCTGCATTGATATTCCATCAGTCACTATTGATATTTTGCCATATTATGTATACTCACAGATAATACAGCAAGTGGTCAAGCCAGAAGTGGAAGTAATGCTTCACAGAAGCAGTTACCATGGAGGTAAATACAGAAATACACAATCATGTTCAGCTCATAGTTGCACTAAGCTGGGTTCAGATTCCGAGTACCTGAAAGAAAACTAAGTTTGCAAAAGAAGACTCAGTAGAGTTCACAAATAAATGATAAAGCAACGAAGAAGAACTTGACCAATTGGTGCTCTGAAGATGACACTCTGAAGAAGAGAAAAAGACAGCATGTCGCTAGGAGGTTGTTTCGTGCAGATGAATAGAAAGAAAGAGCAACTGAGCAAGATGAAGCAGGCTTGCTGACATAGCAAGTCAACACCATTTTGAAGAAACTGGATGCAAAGCAGTTGTAAGCATGATTAGGCAGCTTTTCTTTCCTCAATTCTCATTAAATAGTGACACTCGCACCATCGATCCGTTGACCAGATGACTGATTTTCGTTTGAGGCAACAAACTATTTTGATTGTTTCCATATAATACAAGCGTTGTGGACGTCCGAGGGATCGTCTTGGTTCTTCCCGGTACCCGCCGCCGGAAGCCAACCCGACGTCCCTTCACGGAGGAAGCAGCTCGAACGCATGCCACATCCTTTCTGTCCGGCAGCCAGGGTCACCTTGCGCCGCAGCGACCACAACATTGCATTCCTCCACATGAATAGTTTTGCACAATAGGGTATGGTAGTTTTATAGCAAGGTCGCCGTGTGGGGCCAGACCCACATGTTAGTTACCGGGGATTACCTATGGATATCCCTTCTGGCTTTACTAATGCCCATCGCCGACTACCTGTTGCAATTTCTTCTGCTGGATCAGAAACCTTTACTTCTACCATTGGCATTGAAAAGAAGCCCCTCTCTAATGGATGCACCTCCTAGTCTTATTTTGGACGCTCCTCTAGGATTTTGTATGGATATCCCTCCTGGCTTTACAGAAGCTCATCGCCAACTACCTTCTGCAATTTCTTCTGTTGGATCAGAAACCTTTGCTTCTACCACTCGCACTGAGTTTTTCACCCATGGAGTGGGAATCGATGAGGGTGTGTCTAGGTACGCATGCGTCCTTGTAGAAGCCTATGTATGGGTCCCGTCGGCCCCGCACGGCACCAGCAAGTCTAGCCTCGCCGCCGCCATGCCAACTACCTCCGAGAAGTTAGAGGCCGTAGAGGTTGAAGCGGAGGTAGTTGGCCATGACAGCGATGAGGCTGGACTTGCCGGTGCCGGGCGGGCCGTAGCGGCGTCAAAATTGCCGAGAGCAGGGTCGTCCTTGAGCTCTGCAACCAACACGTGCGCGCGTAAGAAAATCACACATCAGAGGACGACCACTGTCAGTTGCAGCGCGCCCGCCAGAGCCGCTGCGAGGACGTTGGGGAGGGAAGGCGCATGCACGTATCACCTATCAACTCCCTGGCTGCTGCGTAGGCCGACCGGAGCGCGCCCCTCTCCTCGCTGCTCTGGCCCTAGGCGGCGGCGAGCTCCTCCTGCCACGCCTGCGGGCGAGGCCCCCCCCCCCCCACCACCCCCCGGCTCATCGATCATGAGCAAGAAGGGTGTCCGCAACGGCGGGGACAAATGAACGGTGCTCGTGCTCAAGGTGCCCATGCACTGCCGCTGCAAAGGCTGCGATGACAAGATCCGTGCCAGCGTCAAGGACCTCACCCTTCACCATGGTACCTACTTATGAGTACTTGCATTAGCACCACCAAGCTCCTCCTCATGCCCTCATGCTCATCGATGATCAGGCATCGAGCCGCTGGACCAGTCAACGTTGTGGACCAAGGATGAGCTGCGGGTGGTGTCCGCGGCGGACCCCGACAAGCTCCATGGCGGCGGCGGTGGCAGATTTTAACACACATGGGCCGGCTCCGCGCCGCTTTCTCTTTAATTGTTTTTTCTATGTCTATGTCAAGATATGACACTGTACTTCTTTTCTAGCCTTATGCATTGGCGCCAGATCATGATGAAAGGAATGACATAGACAAGAATATAGCTGTCATGTTCGACCTCGTAGGACATCACAAAAGTGTAAAGCTGAAACATCTCATTCTGAACCGGCAGTCCTTTGCACAAACCGTTGAGAACATATTTGCGCTCTCATTTCTGGTGAAGGATGGGAGAGCTGAGATACACGTGGTTGATGGTGGGTATCATTTTGTCGGTAAGCTTTTTTCCTGATAATTAAGCTTTCTGCATTGATATTCCATCAGTCACTATTGATATTTTGCTATATTTTGCCATATTATGTATACTCACAGATATTATGTATTCCCGGCACGTCACTTCTTTCTCTCGCCACTCTCCCCTTCCCCCTCCTCGTCTACTCCGGCGGCTGCCCCCCTTCCCTTCTCCGGAGGCGACCCCCTCACCTTCCACCAAGGTTCAAGAAAACGCTAGGCGCTAGACCTCTAAACAAAGATTAAATGTGATTAATCGCGATTAAATGTGATTAATCGTTTATGAATTTATTATTATTTTCCATAATATATATTAATTTTTGGATTTATAAGTGATGGAGATGCATATATATGAAAGAATAAATGAGAAATGAAGAGGAATGCATCAACAGCCCAGTACAGCCCACTATTCTATCGGCCCACTATCCGGCCAGCCCACCTCTTCTGCCGGCCCAACCCTTCTTCTCCCCTCCCCCGCGCGGCTCCCACGCGTCCCCCCGCCCCCCCCACCCCCCACCCCCACACCGTTTGGCCCAGTCCAGAGAGGCCCGGCTCCCTCAGTTCCTCTCCCTCTCCCGACCGGCGGGCGAACCCGCGGCGGCCGGCGGCGCGGCGCGGCTGTGGTAAAATCTAGGCACTTGGTGGTAAAATCGTAGGTGGTAAAATCTTGTGTTCGAGGCAGATAAATGTCAAGTTAGGGGTGGTAAAATCTCGTCCATTTCCTCCTGGTCCGAACTGATCGGGTCCAGAACCTCCTGGTCCGAACTGGCTGCGGCGCATTTTGTTCCATAAAGGAAAAAGTCTGTTTTACCTCCCTGGACACAAAGGGTGTCCATGTTTCCTCCCTATCACTCGAAACCGGGTGAACTGCCTCCTTTAGCTTTTAAAACCATTCAATTACCTCCCTACAGGTAGTTTTGTCATTTTCAGTTTAAAAATAAATCTTGTAAATATTAATAAGGTTATAAAACTAATTCACATTAGATTACGCCAAATCGGAATACGCAGTTTCACACACAAAGAGAACTAATTCACATCTGATAATTTATCTAAACTTCATTGGTTCTGAATTCTATTTATATTCAATTGGCCGCATGAGTGCTGATGGGGAAGTTATGGCAACCGGCCGGCTCTTTGCCTTCAGCGCCGTCCTTTCGATTCATCTCCCGCCCCCATGAACAGTTCATATCCCGCCCTTACAAACAGGAGTCTCCATTCGCCGGGAATCCATTCGCACACCAGTTCATCTCCCGCCCCATGGACAGTTCATCTCGCTTCCGCTCCCGCCCCATGCACGACGGCGGGCGCCACGCCCCATTGCACGACGGCGGCGGCGCCACCGTCCCATGCACGGCGGCGGCGCCACGGTCGGCGGCGCCACGCCCCATGCCACGACGGCGGGGGGTGGGCTGGTGCCACGGGCCCCATTTGCACACGACGGCGGCGCCACGATCGGCGGACACAGGCGGGCTTCCCTCCGAGCCCGACGCAAGCCCAATACGACACGGAGAGCGACATCGCCAACGCTGAACCGAAGCCGCTGTGGAGTGAGTGGTCTCCCACCGACGAGCCGCTGTGGGGTGAGGGGACGTCGAACCACGACAAGATGAACCTCATCAGTCCGTGGCGCCGACGTCGAAGCACGACGTTGCCTTCTACAACACGACAATCAAGACAACGATCACAGTTGATACGGTCGTCGTAGAGCAGTTCATCCAAGATATCAAAGGTAACAGACCTCCATGTCCTATGGTAGTTGGACTGGACACCGAGTGGCACAAGATCGGAACCGAGGCCTACAAACTCGCCCTGTTGCAACTGTGCGTTGGCCCGCGCTGCCTTGTGTTCCAGGTACATAACGCCGGGGGCAAACTTCCTGATGTCCTGAAGAGTTTTCTTACAAAGGAGGGCCATATTTTCGTCGGAGCACATATCAAGAATGATGTTGTCCGCCTAGAGGAGGACTGTGGCATCACTATTACAAAAGTGGGATGACCATCAGGTCATCGTACCACAAGTTAATGAAAATATAGACATCTCAAGCGTTCTGGCAAGCAGTGGAGATCATCACTGGAGCACATTGCATCAGAGGTGCTAGAAATAAAAATCCGGAAGCACAAGATGGACCACAATTGGTGGCATTCACAGTTCTGACAGACAAGCAAATAAGGTATGCCACCATAGATGCTTTTTTGTCATATGAGATAGCGAATCAACTTCAGATCAAGCACGGTTTATAACTTCGGTGGGCGAAGCTAGAGAAGATGTGAAATTAATCTGCAAATATGGTGGAACTGGACAGCTCCTCTTTATTTTTATTTATCTAGTTTTTTTATGTGATATGTAATTTCGAATCCTATGTATCCGAATTTCGTAATTCGTTCTAATGAACTGGCTATATAGGTCTGCTGTCTTAATTTCGCGATTGTGTATGTGTCTTGTTTCGTTTTGTTAAAACGCATGAGATTTTGATGGAGCCATGAGATTTTGCCCAGACGTCATCTTCCAGTGAAAAGCTAGACATAATATCCATCGCGTTTCCGTTCCTTTTGTGTATGTATTGTAATAACAAAATTACTTGGTGCAGCGACGAGGCCTTCAGTAAAGGAAAATATATGTATATATCACAAAAGGGAAAATAGAAAGGGCCACCACGGGCTCACTGTTTCAAAACGGACCAGCTCCTCACCAGCCAAAACGGACCAGCTCTGTGGGATTCTGGAGAAAAGATTATTTTAGGCATTCCCAAAAGAACAATCTTATTTAATTTGAAAAAAACAACCAATCTATTTTTCTTGTAATAGCACATCCAGTACCATGGAATAGTACATCCTGTATCTTGGAAAAGCACATCCTGTATCTAGGAATAGCACATCCTGTATCTTATCTTGGAATAGCACATCCTGTATCTTGGAAAAGCACATTCTGTATCTAGGAATAGCATATCCTTTATCTAGAAATAGCACATCCTGTATCTTGGAATAGCACATCCTTGACAGTTAAAGTATGCAGTAGCACGTACGGGTTTATGAAATAGCACATATGTATCTAAGTAATAGCCGCTGGAGGTGTGCTAGTCATACGACGCGAGAGAGGGATCTTCGTCTGGTCCGATCTTGCCGAGGAGAAGTTCCGACCGGTCCGATCTGAACTGGTTGGCAAATGGGCCGTGGGCCGTTCGTTGATTGGGGACGCGCGGAGGCGGAGGCGGAGCCGTTGAGGCCCAAACCGTTTTTATCTCAAAACTGAGAGCCCCCTACCCAACCCATTCGAACTCACCCAAAACGAAATCTAGAGCACATTCTGTCTCGCGAATTAGCACGCGGCGGCGCGGTACCTTCAGTACCAGTCCGCGGCGCGGGAGCGAGCTCGTCGGCCGGTGACGCGAGTCCTACGCAGCCGTCGCGCGGCAGCCGCAGCCATCCACGCAGGCATGTATGAGCGCATATCCCTAATTTTTCCTCCTCTTAGGGTTTTCTCCCTGATTCGTCCTTAGCAGAATGTGGTTAGCATGTTTTCTTCCCGTGATACTGATATACATGTTTGGTTTCTATTATTTTGGGAGATGTGGTTCCCCTCCCCCCCCCCCCCGTCCC
>NW_024376302.1:0-99501 GCF_016808335.1 Panicum virgatum
CTATGTGGGTCCCGCCTGTATAGTACATGGGCCCCACCTAAATAGTATATGAGACCCGTATGAACAGTACATGAGTCCCACGTGGGGGCCACAACGCAGGGGAGCTACCCAAATCTTGGCACTTTAGTATAAGTATATAATACCATCACAATAAGTACTCTGTTTTTAGATCAGAGTTACTACTTGCTTCCCTAAATGCAAAGACGATAGCACAGTAAAAGGAAGCTGTTGTTTTCATGGTCGTTTAGAGGCAAAGTTTTCTAGTGCTAGTTGCTCGTCACACATATGTGATCGGAATAACGAACAGGGTAGCAGGTTCATGAGCATATCCAGCATGCTGGCCAGCACTCTTCGCTATGCTTCAGTTCGAGCTCGACCAGGACCATGTTGCCACTCCACCCTCTCGCCACCACCCGGGGCTGACCCACCGCGACGCGCCCCCATGACCTGGCCTGCCCGCCGCTCCAGGCCGCACCTGAACTGGTCACCTACAACAAATTGGGCACCGACGGTCAGAGAGCCGGAAGGAAATTCCAAATCCGTGACCAATCGAAGCTACCCCACACAATGCAGCCTGAATCGAGGAGGCCACCGCGTACTTGGAGGAGCAAGGTATCAACGAAAAAAGCAAAATCATTGAACTGACCCCCTCACAACAATGATACACGTGTTGAAGACAAATATAAGAGGCAGTGTAGTGGAATTCAGCACAATGCCATCACATGCTTCGCTGTTTATCCGAAAAGGGACAAGGCATAGACCACTGCAGCAATAATATTGTGCATAAATTTAAGACACTGAATTAGTGACCCAATCATTTGAATACAGTCAAACCATATGTATATCACACTACTACAAAAATGTTGATTTGTCCCGGTTGGGAAACTCTTGTTGTCCCGGTTTCCCAATCGGGAACACCAGTCCGGGACAAAAGGGGGTGCCCTTTTGTCCCGGGTCTGGCAACCGGGACAAAAGAGGACCTTTTGTCCCGGGCACAAAGGCTGCCGGGGCAAATGGCCTAGAACAAATGACTGTTTTGTAGTAGTGTCAAGTTATTGACCAAAGACATTGTGTTGTGTGCAAATATATAGTTCAAGTTAATATTTCATAGAAATTATCGATACTATCCAAAATAATATTTTGATATATGATAAAAAATGTAGCAGTCAATTTGGCATCATAATTTACTTAGGAAAGTACAAAAAATTCTCGTTTCTTAGCTGGAGGAAGTATTTCAATATTCTTCCAAGCGTATATTTTTTACATGAACATCTAGGACCAAATTCGACCATCTTGAAAAAATCATGCATGTTTCCTATGCAGGAGATAGGTAAATAGGTTACAAAAAGTTGTGTCATTGCTTTGAACAACACCTTACCTAGAGGACACCAATGGCCTGGCTACCTATTTCCTGCCAATTTGGAAATTTTTCGAACAGATATTCTATAAGCATCCCAAACTGCATGAGCAAACAGAAACATGGTAGTTAGTATGTGGCTCTAGACAGGAAAGTCTAGATACAGAGAGTTACACTTGTATAAAAACAGTCATACAGTTAACGCAAACAAGGTCCATAAAAAAATCAGATAACAAAAAAGGTGGAAACAAATTCCAGGTATCAGGATAAAAAAAAGAATAATTCCAGCAAACAATTATGCAGGTTGTTCGAGGTAGTAGGCATATAACTCATGTAACATAACACCCGCAGAACTTGCCCATTTGGTGGCACAAAGAACAGCAGCGCAGCAACAACTTGGGACAATGCATGAATAGTTATATAACATGGAGTGCAGTTATAACAAGTGACAAGAGCCTTCCGTTGCTAAAAAAATACATACATGCTCCTCCCCTTTCAAGTATTTGGCAAAGATCTTTACTGGGCCGCTTTCTTTGGTAAATACTTTTAAGCCCCTACAAACCAAAAGCCAATGTCGATTCGATTCTTTACAAGAACTACAAATAAACAACACAGTGCATATTGTTGTTCTAGCACTCCGAAGCTCTAAGGATCGCAGAGTGGCCGAGCCGATAACCAGGAGTGCTGAACTGCACACGCGGATCTCACCCTCCTATATATGTCGACATTCTAATGTAGAATCAATTTTATCTTTTTCCCAGAGTAAGATTGAGCTACAGTTTTCCATGGTCCCCAAGAAAATGAAAATTATTAGAGGAGTACTCTCTGATCAATCTGTTGTGTACTGATAAGCCTGTCCCTTTCTACATTTGTGCATGAATTTATATATATGAAGCTGAGAAGAAGATAAAAGATCAGAACTGAACCAATGTTACAATAAAATCAGTCTCAAGTTCTATATTTTGAAACTCCTCATTCCAGGTTGTTTAGGAACCATATTCAAAGTTAACTTGTCACTCTCTAATTTCATTCAGCACAAGCATGTGCAGCAGCAATCTAAATGACTCAACCACCAGCTTCAAAAGATTAGACATAAAGATGCATGTGATGCTGGCATGTAGCACTAAACTAAGTCACACATTGCATATGATTCTTTTCTTATTATATACCAGTATTCCTGTCTCGAAAAGAGCACGCATAGACTCTGTAAGACATAAAAATTTAGGCACCTGCCTTCTCTGACAAAACAAATGCATATAACCAACAGTAAGAAATAGTACTTGCAAAAAGATTTGATAGTTTTTTTACTCCTAGCAATATTTATTGCTTGTTCTTTCTGCATAATAAAACAGTGACAGCCTTATTTCCAATAAAGCGATACAAAGAGCACACGCTAATTACTATAGATGGAACTTCTACTTATGTTATTCACAGGGAAAAAGGCACTGGATCCAGACTAATCTAGAGCAATTACAAACACAAGGAAAGGAACAGAGGAGGGACAAACTCACCCTGAGATGCTGCTGCTCAAACCCAAGAAGCCTACTGCAATCATAAGAAAAAGCAGAGATGTAATCACAATCTACTGATGCAAGGCATAGCACGTAGTGAACATAAACAATTGAAAAGGCTTAGAGATGGGTAAAATCACCTGAGATCCTACTGACGTAATTCCAGAAGCTCACTGCAGGCAGAGATAAGAGAATTAGATGCAATCACTTAATATCCACGGCATGAGATCAGGCAAAGGAAGGATCCAAATCAAAATCAGCTAAGCCACCTTCTTGTCAGCCACCAATTACCACCAATCTAACATCACAAAGCGAGCACCAGACTGAACAACTCTACAAGCAAGAGAAGCAGCAGCCAATTGGACGACTCGAATGATAGGAGCCCATGCCCATACGGCCATACCCACACAGCAACGGTGGCTTCATGTTGAACTCCTGCCCTCTGAAGCCGCTTCAGCCTCCCTATCCACCGAAATCCTCGGCCATCAGCAGCCGCACGCTGAGGCCAACGGCGACCCACGCCTACTGTAAGGGCGCCATCCCGCCATCGTGCGGATCCGGCCGGCGGTGGCCAGTCCCTTAGCTCCGACCAGGGGATGGACACGAACCAGCTGGGGCGCGTGCGTCTGGTGGTGCGGCGGGCGGAGGGGCTCATGGCCCCCCATCATCGTGGCCGGCCGGCATGCACCCCACGCCCTCCGACCTGCGCCCCGCACCGGATCCAGATCCCGCCGGAATGGGCGGAGAGTAGGAGGAGCGGCGGCAAGGAGGATTGACGGAGGCAGGCGGAGAGGGAGCATGGGACCGAAGATGACGGCGGGGAGGCAGAGAGCAGAGAGAGGAAGAGAGAGGGCGGCGGCGGGGTGCTGGAGAGGGAGCGTGAGGGCGGCGGGGAGGGGAGGAGAGCGAGGGGTTAGGGTTCGGGGTTGCGGGAGGGTTCTTTGCAAAAGTGCCTGCGGGGGATTTTTGTGAAAATAACTACATTATTGAAATATTTCTTCTTCGTGTTGAATTAAATTTTAACAAGAGGACATATATGAAAAATATAAGAATGTGGTTTCTGTTCCTTTTGGATGTGCTGCACTGAGTTGCAATTCTTAGAAAGTTGAATGGTTTTTTTGCAAAACATCCAGAGTTCACGGGGTCATGACACGCGTCCCCTTTTGTGCGTGGGATGCAGGGAGAACAGCGCACAGCAGTAGATTTTAACCATTCCGATGGGAAAAGAAACGAGAGCAAACAAAAGAGGAATTCCGAAACTTTAAATCAAAATTGCTTCCTCAAAACTTCATGAATCCAAGCGAAATTTCGGCCACAGATGCACAACCAAACGACCTAATAGGTCCATGAAGAAGTTCGTGAAAAGATGGAGCATCCACGACGAATCGAGCGAAAAACCGAAGCGCCCTAGCAAGAACACGAATTTGGGGAAAACTCAAAATCCGAGCCAATTGGTGAGGGATTTGAAAGGTGATTGAATCAAAGATGTTCACAAGTGTTCTAGCAACAAATCACCTCAAGAAATCCTGCTCAAAACGCGGCCAAATGCGAAGAAAGAAAATTCACCCAAAATTCATCCGAAAATGGCGAAAAAGAAAAGTGCTCGGGATGAAGTAAAAGTACATGAATTTGATCTTTTGATTACTCCACGAGGTCCGATTATAAACCACTCTTGAGCACAACAAAGCTAAGATGGCAAAAAAAATCAGATCAAAGATCCAATCTCCTCTCTCTCTTTCTAACCCTAACTCTCACACCCAAATGAGAGGACCTCCAAAATGAGAGAAAATCCTAGAAGTGATTTTCCTCAAACAGCCCACTCTCTATATATCTCTATATGTAGACGCCCTGGCCAATGACCAAAACAACCTCCATTAAACATACAAGCCAAATAACTCTTAGGGGTAAAACCGTCCAGCATTTTATCGGGCCACCGGACAGACACGCCGCCTTCACAACTTCGCTTCGCCTCGACACAAGCTTCGCGATGACGCCACGTGTCCTCTAGCACGGCCATCCGGCCGCACCGAACGCCCCCGGTTTTGAGGCCCAAACCAGCAAACCTGCCACCTGCGATGTCGATGCGTGTCCGACTCCCGCCAAGTGCCATGACGCCTTCGAGATCTTTCGCGCTCCCGCCGCATGGGCAGCCTACTCAAACTCGCCATCTCCTCCCTCCCTGACTTGGCCGATGCCGTCTTCATCACAATCTCGCTCTCCATGTACTCTTGCTTTGATCGTGCACCATGTGGACCACCCATGACTCCGTCCGGACTCCTCGGGTCCCTCAGCACCAAGCCTCCACTTGTCCTTCACCACCGCATGATGCATCAGCACCAAGACTCCTGCTTGCCCGTCATAACCGCATGGTCCATCGCACCCAAGCTAGAGCTTGCCCTTCACCGCAATGCCGTCGACCGCCATGTTGCATCCTACACCTGCACATCACGAGCTAAGAGATACATTAAATCCACACAATATTATCATTCACTCGTCATCCAAGAGTGACCATCATTGGTCCTCAGGCCTTTGTATTTCTTGGGTCATTTACACACTTCCATCCTATCTCTTTCATTATTCAAGCAATAGTTTTGCCTTTATATGATTGGATTCCGACTCTCACTCTTCTGTTATTGCCGTTCACTCCATTGGCTTAGCGTTCTATTCCATGACAGCTGCGAGCACCTAACTTGGTGTCAAGGTGGCAGCAACTTCGAGTCAAGGCGGTCGTGGAAGTTGCATAGTGTCGCAGAAGCACAATCTGGTGACGACCAGCTTCCACTCCATCCAAGGACTTGTCTGGCTGCGGAAGCTCTTGATTCCCATCCAGAAGAACTTACAACCCGTTCGGTTGCTCGTAATTGGCTGGGCTGGGACAGGAACGGCTGGGCTGATCCGGCAACCCATCACCAGCCGAACGGCTGGATAAGCCGCGGCGTCCGCGACTAGCTTCCCCCTCGCTCATTCGCGTCGCGCATCTCAGCTAGGGTACCAACCATCTCAGTGGATAAGCCAGCCACTTTTTCCAGCCAGAACAGTGGCTACCAGGTGCAACTGTACGCCCAGTCACCAGTCCAGCCAATTACAAGCCCTCTCGTCCTTTATTATTCAGATGCACCTTGTGCGACACAGGGAGAACACAGAGTAACTTACTAGCTCCTTACCCTCACCCAGGAACAGATCCATGGAGGTGGTGACAGGTGCACTACCAAGCGTTATCACCAAGCTCGGTGAACTACTCATCGGAGAGTACATCTGTAGAAGGGAGTGAAGGGGAAGATTAGGTTTCTCCAATCTGAGCTTGAGAGCATGAAGGGTGCCCTTGAGAAGGTCTCTAGTACATCGGCAGACCGGCTTGACATTCAAGATAAGATCTGGGCTAGGGACTTGGGGAGCTGTCCTACGACATTGAGGATAGTATTGACACATTTGTGGTCCGTGGCTAGGGCAAAGAACAGGCCGATCTGCATGGCATCAAGAAATTCATTGATTGAAGTGTTGGTTTGTTCAGGAAGGCTAAGATTTACCATGGGATGGCCCCTGAGATTAGAGATATCAAGATCCATGTTGAAGAGGTAGCCAAGCGGCACGGAAGGTACAAGATTAACAATGATGTTGCTATGCCTCTCATGATCGACCCTCGTTTTATTTGCTCAGTACACGGAGGTGAAAGAGCTTGTTGGAATTGATGAGGCAAGAGATGAGCTAATCAAAACTCTAGAAGAAGAGAATGGAGTGTCCATGCAGCAAAATGGAATGATAGTTTCCATTGTTGGATTTGGGGACTGGGAAAGACAACTCTTGCAAATGCAGTTTAAGAAAAGATTAGAGCACGATTTGATTGTTGTGCTTTTGTTTCAGTTCAAACTCCTAATTTGAAGAAATTATTCAAGGGCTTGCTCTATAATCTTGGCAAGAACATCAATGAAGAACCATTGGATGAGAGTCAGCTCATCAAAGTACTCAGAGAATTCCTTCAAGAGAAAAGGTATGAGAGACCATTCTTTCTGTCAATATGAACAATGTTTTAAATAGCGGGCTATAGCGGTGCTATAGCGGCGCTATAGCAGTTTTGCGGAGCTGCTGCTATGACCACTGCAATAGAAAATAGCATGCTATAGCGGGCTATAGTGGCGCTAATAGCGTTTTGAGAATCATGCCGCTAAATCCTATAACTTGCTATTTAAAACATTGAATATGAACATATGAGATTATTTTTGCCAATGATAATTTATGTTGTTTATAATACTATGGCCATGTCTGGATCTCCTACAAATTATCAGAATCTGGATAGTGGCCATAGATTAAAAGAGTATGGATTTATACATTATAATAGCTGGGCTGTTTGGACCTCTAGATTATAAAATGGTGGGAGGGTTAGTTGTGTTTACATCCTCAAAAGTAGGATGGAGGGAAATAGTGGGATTACAATAATCTGGGTGCTAAGGTTTTTATAATCTATCCAATTACCTGGTGTGTTTAGCTCTCATAAAGACTTTTTATCCAATTTGTATAATCACAATTAGATCTAGACATTCCATAAGTTTACATACGATCAACTAAATGTTCATGCATGGCCCTTATTAAATAATAAAATACAATCACTTTGTCTTTTTCACATCATTATTGAGTGCAAAAATAATATAGCAAAATATATGATCTTTATTTCTGATTGGACTTCTATTATGTTTTGGCAAAGATTCTGAGTGGACTAATCTTTTTTTGCCAAGGATAATTTACGACTTCCTTTCATAATACTAAGGCCATGCTTGGATTCGTACAAATTATAAGAATATGGATAGTGGCTATAGAGTAAAATAATCTGGATTATATACATTATAAATAGTTGGGCTGTTTCGGTCTATAGATTATAAGATAGTTGGAGGGTTAGTTGCATCTATAACCTCAAAAGTAGGATGGAGAGATATAGTATGATTACAATAATAAGGGTGCTTGGAATTTATTATCTATCCAATTACTAGGTGTTTAGATCTCATTATGACTTTTATCTGATTTCTGAAATCACAATTAGATCTATACATGGCCTAAGTCGACATATTGTCAGCTAAATGTACATGCCTGGCCCTTGTTAAATAACAAAATATAACGACTTTATTTTTTCACATCATTATTAAGTGAAAATAATATAGCAATATCTACAATCTTTGTTTCTGACTGGACTTATTTTATGACTTGGCAAAGATTTTGAGTGGACTTATTTTGTCTAAATACATGCTAATCTAGCTGCTCCCTAGCTATTTAAGTTTAATCACAAAAATATTTAATGGTCTAGTTAGCTTAATTTGCATATCTTGATATATATATGAATATTATTAGAAGTTTTTCCAACCTAAAACCATTGCTAATAACTTGCAATCTGTATAGGTTGTTGTTATTGATGACATTTGGGATATCTCAGTATGGAAAATGATCAGATGGGCTTTGCTTGATAATGATGTTGGATTCACTATTATTACAACTACCCGTAATTCTGATGTCGCAGAAAAAGCTGGTGGTGCTTACAAGCTGAAACCCCATTCTTTGAATAACTCCCGAAAGTTACTATATAGAAGAATGTCTGGTATTGAAAACAATACAATAATGAAGACAGAGAAAAATATCCCAATGAAGAGTAGGCCAAAGTATCTGACAAAATATTAAACAAATGTGCTGGTGTACCCTTAGCAGTTATTACGATGGTGTCTGCCTTGTGCACGCTTGTGCCGGCTAAATTTTACTCCTTTATCTGCAGCACGGTAATGTCGGTCGCTGTCACTGACATCAATAATATTGGTCGGCCTTGCAGGTCTGGAAGGAACAGAACGCAGGGGCATTCCGGTGACACACCTCGGGCCTGATTTCACGCAAGGTGAAGGACGGAAGAGGCGACCAGACAGGGATGAATGAGAGTTTTTAAAAAAATTTCAAGAGAATGAGACCTATGTCTCGAATTCAACCCAACACATTTCTCTTCTAACCGTTAAGGTGACACCAGCCAACACACAACGAGTTCATCCTAGAAACGGTTAGGAAAAGCTCGACGCAAAATAGAATCAAGCGAAAATCAATTTACTCGAGCAAGGCATGATACAGCTGAAACAACGATTAGTCAAAACGCCAAAAGCTTGACATAAGGTAGATGGAAAAACAAAGTGATGGACTTGAGCAAAGTTATCACCAAAACTTCACTTAACCAAGCATGTGATGATTTAACAAAGATTAGTACAGCTCAAACCAAGCGGAAGCAAAGCTTAATAAAAAACCGATCAAAAGTCTCACCAAAAAGATTAGAACTCATCACTATAAAAATTAATTAGCACGCAAAGATCCACCAAGTAATACAAGGAGCCAGCACCAATTGACTAGTGTAAGCGAGAGAGCAGAAAGAACTATTCTTAGGTGCAGAAAACTATAGGAAACATGCAAAGCCTAATTGATAATTAATTTAAAATCATTGTTCCTGTAGCATGAAAGTGACATCAAAATTAATTCACCGTTGTTGCTGTCTACCTGAGTCAAATGCCGAGCTGCCGCGCTGGGCCGCGTGCTGTTGCTGCTGGCTGCCTGCTCCTCACGGCGTAGCAGATCAAGCCACTGCACCGGCCTGCCTGCCGCTCGTGGTCGCCTTGCAGCTGTCCGCCGGTGCGGCAATTCGTCGAGCACCGTGCGGGCGTGATTGAGCTCAACTGCCCAAATCGACACATTAGAAGTCAAGAGATACATCAAATACACATAACATTGTCAATCACTTATCATCTAAGGGTGACCACCATTGGTCCTCACAAGTGCATGCATCCTATCGCAGGGTGTGTACGTGTTTCTGTTGAGTGCAAAAGCACGATCATTTGCATAGTTTTTAGTTGTGTGTAGCCTGCTGTTTGTTAGTCTAGCTTGTTTGATGAGAAGGAACAAGACGTATTTTTTGGGTTACTTGCAGCTTGTGACCTTGATCATCATGTGTGCGCGGGAGGGCTCGCCGCCGCTGGGAGAGCCCCGGAGCTCGAGGGAGACGCCGCCGAGAGGGAGGTGACAGCCTGCGCGCCGCGGGGAGGGAGGGGTCGGCCTGTGCGCCGTCGAGAGGGAGGGGCCGGCCTGTGCGCCACCGAGAGGGAGGGGCCGGCCTGCCCGCCGCAGCTGTTGGTGCCCTGCCGGAGAGGGAGAGGAAGAGAGGGGAGGGCCCGGCGGAGAAGTAGAGGAGAAGAGGGGGAAATGGTGAAATTCGTGGGTGCGCTGTGCTGCCGCGGGAGCGCTATGCGCCGCCCTGTGCAGAGCCGTTGGGTGCGCTGCCCTCCTCCGGCGCCGTTGGCCGCGGGCCCGCCCAGTCGAACCGCCAGACGGCCGAGCGCTGGAGAAAATGGCGGCGCCGCCATAGTGCCGGCGATGGCCAACGACCTGGGCACCGCATGCAAATGGGCCACTTCCAGATGGGCGCGGCGTAGCGCGCTGCTGATCTAGTGGTATCTTTATCTGCACTGGAAGTGGCATCCCGAGGTGCGCAACGTGCATACGGCCATTGACCAGAATTTTTCTTTTGGCCGTCAGAAGAAGCCACGAGGCCTGATTCTGCTCAAAAACTAACTTGAGCACCGCCGTTCAACTCCACAGGCCATTACTGCTCATAGCTCACACGTACACCCACCAAACTTGCTCCTTGCGCCCATAACCAGGTCCTCCGCCCATGTAGGTCGCCATGGGGGCACTGCCCAGCCTCATCCCCAAGCTCGCTAATCTGGCCGCCGGTGAGTACGGTCTGCAAAAGGAGGTGAAGGGGGGGATCATCTTCCTCCAGGCTGAGCTCGAGAGCATGCAAGGCGCCCTCGAGAAGATCTCCAAAGCGCCAGCAGACAAGCTTGATGACCAGGACAAGATCTGGGCAAGGAAAGTGAGGGAGATGTCCTACGACATAGAGGACACTATTGACACGTATATGGTGAAGTGCAGCGGGGGGAGGAAGCTGGCCGAACAGCATGGCTTCAAGGAAGCCATTGACCGGACCCTCAAGTGGTTCAGGCAGCCCATTATCCGCCTTAAGATTGCTAAGGAGATCAGAGAAATCAAGAGCCATGTCGAAGAGGTAGCCATGCGGCGTGATCGGTACAAGGTCAACACTGATGTTGCGAAGCCTGTGACCGTCGATCCTCGGTTACTATTTGCTCAGTATGAGGTGAAAGAGCTCGTTGGCATTGATGAGGCGAGAGAAGAGGTAATCAAGATTCTAATGGAAGGCAATAATGAAGTGTCCAAGCAGCATGGCAAGATAGTTTCTATTGTTGGGTTTGGAGGCCTGGGAAAGACTACTCTTGCCGATGTGGTGTATAAAAAGATTAGAGCACGATTTGATTGCTCAGCTTTTGTTTCTGTACCTCAGACACCTGAACTAAAGAAACTATACAAGAGGTGGCTATATGATCTTGGCAAGAGCATCAATGAAGAAACATTGGATGAGAGACGACTCATAGAAATACTGAGAGAATTCCTTCAAGACAAAAGGTACAAAAGCACTCCTTCCATCAATTTTGACATACGGAGTTTCAAAGTTTTTTTAGCCACTGATAATTTGCACCGTATTTTCACAATACTCCTTTTGTCAATTATACATATGAAGTATAAGGCTACATATGGTTAATTAAATGTTCATGGATGGTCTCTATTAAATGACAAAATACAACCACTTAAGCTTTATCACATCATTATTAAGTGCAAATAGTTTCCTAACTGGACCTATTTTTTGTTTTGGCAAACATTCCGAGAGGACTTATTTTATTTGTCCATGAACTTGCTAAACCAGCTGCTCTGTAGATATGTTAATTCAATAGTCCAATCTTTAGTAGTGCTCAACTTAGCTTAATTGCATATATACAGCTAGAATATGAACAATATTAGAACTTTTTTCCTTCCTAATAACGTGTGGTATGTGTAGGTACTTTGTTGTTGTTGATGACATAAAGAATATGTCAGTCTAGAAAATGAGTAGATATGCTTTGCCTGATAATGATGTTGGATACACAATTATTACAACTATCTATCTTCCTGATGTTGTTGAACAAGCTGGTAGTGCTTACAATACGAAACCCCCCTTTATTTGAATAACTCCCTAAAATTACTGTACAGAAGAACATTTGGTATTGGAAACAAAGGCTTGCCTTGTTTTGGCAATCATTCCCAGTGGACTTATTTTGTCCGCAGACTTGCTAATCCAGCTGCTCCCTAGCTGTTTTAATTTAATCATTAAATCATTAGTAGTGGTCAAGTTAGCTTAATTTGCATCTAGCTGGTATATGAACAATATTACAACTTTTTCAATCCTAAAATCACAATTTTTTTCTAATCACTTGTGATATGTGTAGGTATTTCGTTGTTGTTGATGACATATGGGATATCACAGTTTGGAAAAGGATTAGATGTGCTTTGCCGGAAACTGATGTTGGATACACAATTATTACAACTTCCCATATTTCTAATATTGCTGAACAAGCCGGTGGTGCTTACAAGTTGAAACCCCTTTGTTCGAACAACTCTCGGAAGCTATTTTTTAGAAGAATATTTGGTAACGAAAAGAAAGACAACAATGAAGAAATAGAAAAATGTCCTGATGATGAACTGGCAGAAGTATCTAACAGAATACTGAAGAAATGTGCTGGTGTGCCCTTAGCAATTATTACAATGGCTAGTTTGTTAGCTTGCAAAGCAAGAAATAAACTGGAGTGGTATGAGGTGTACAACACTGTTGGTACTGGTATGGAAAACAATATGGATGTGGAGAATATGAGAAAGATTTTGTCTTTTAGCTATTATGAGCTGCCATGCCATCTAAGGACTTGCTTGTTATATTTAAGCATGTTTCCTAAAGATTTTGAGATTGATAAGGATCATTTAATAACAATGTGGATAGCTGAAGGTTTTATCCAATGTGAGAAACAGGGGATCGTCAGAAGGTTTTGAAGAACCAGGCCAAGAAAAGTCTTAAGGACCGGTTGAACCGACGCCTCTATTAATAGCATCGGTGCATGCATCAGTGCATGCGTCAGAAGGTTTAGGAGGCTGAGGCTGAAGAAACCCTTAAGGACCGGTTGAACTGATGCCCCGTCGGTGCAATGACGCAAGCTGTTAGAAGACATTGAAGTTCAATGGCTAGTAGAGGAGGTCAGTGTGACTGACGCATATGATCGGTTTAACCGACACCTACGTGCTTTTTCTGGAAAAAGCATGTAACGGCTAGTGGAAGTTGAGTGGAAGTTGAGTGACACCTAGAAGAACATCTTCAAGCCACCCAAGTGCATATTGATCACATCCTTAGGTTTATCACAAGCTTTGTAATAGTGAGTGCTAGGATTAGCTCTTCAGAGAGTGAGAGAGCAAGGCAAGAGCCTTGTGTGCTAGTTCAAGAGGTGAACCACAAGTGTATCTCGGTGCACCGACCCCTTGGAGCTTTAGAGGCTCGCCGGCAAGTCTTCAACCCTCCAGCTTGGTGTGGAGCGGCGATGACGACCTTTGTGCGGGGAACGTGGAGACCCCCTTCCTTGGTGGAGAAGCTCATTAGTGGAAATCGGGATCAAGGTGACCGGTGACTTGGCATGAGCCTTTGTGGCGAGTCAAGAAGTCCCGAAAGAGACGTGGTTGCCGGGAAGCAATACTCTTTGTGAGTGCTTCAACAACATGGATGTAGGAGTGGCTTTGTGCCTAACCGAACCACGGGATAAATCCTTGCGTCAAGAGTTTGCTTCCTCTCATCCCTACTCTTTAAGCTTACGTATTTCTTATTGTAACTTGTGTGCTTTTACTTTCTTAGTGTAGTTTCTTGCTAGGATTGGCTATAAGTTGCAAAACTTGTTTTGGGATGGGTGTTTGACACTAGAGGAACCTAGTTGCACTTATAGATAGCATGTTGTAGCTTATGTTTTGGGCTAACTAGAATTGAGCCTAGGTTAAGGTTTTTAGTTTGCCTAATTCACCCCCTCCTCCTCTTAGGCTAATCACGATCCAAACTTTCATGTTGCTATGTCTATCTTGATCGATCCACGTTTATTCACTCAGTACACCGAGGTGAAAGAGCTTGTAGGAATTGATGAGTCAAGAGATGAGCTAATCAAGACTCTAGAAGAGGAGAATGAAGTGTCCATGCAGCAGCATGGAAAGATAGTTTCTATTGTTGGATTTGGGGGATTGGGAAAGACAACTCTTTTCATATGCAGTTTATGAAAATATTAGAGGACGATTTGATTGTTGTGCTTTTGTTTTAGTGTCTCAAACTCCTAACTTGAAGAAATTATTCAATGGCTTACTCTATGATCTTGGCAAAAATACTTATGAAGAAACATTGGATGAGAGTCGGCTCATAATACTACTCAGATAATTCCTTCAAGAGAAAAGGTATGTGATCATTCCTGCTGTAAACTTGTACATATGAGATTTTTTTTGCCAGTGAAAATTTATGTCTTCCATTCATAATAATAAGGCCATGTTTGGATCTTGTACAAATTGTAAGTAAGAATCTGGATTATACATTATAACTAGGTAGTCTGGTTCTCTAGATTATAAGATGATTGGAGGGTTGGTTGTTTCTATTACCTCAAAATTAGGGTAAAGGTAGATAGTGGTATTACAATAATCTGGGTGCTAGAATTTTTATAATTTATCCAATTATCTGTGGAGTTTAGTTCTCATAATGATTTTTATCTGATTTCTCTGTTATCAAAATTAGATCCAGACATGGCCAAAGTCTACATATGGTTAACTAAATCCTCATGATTGAATGGCCCTTATTAAATAATAAAATACAAACCACTTAATATTTTTCACATGTTTTCAAGTGCAAATAAGAAAAATCTACAATCTTTGTTTCGGATTGGAGGTCTTTTTTGTTTTATCAATGATTCTGAGTGGACTTATTTTGTCTACATACATGCTAATCTAGATGCTCCCTAGCTATTTTACTCTAGTCACTAAAACATTAGTTGTGGTCCAGTTAGCTCAATTTGCATACCGTGGTGTATGAACAATATGAGAACTTTTTCCATCATACAACCATTAGTTCTGGCTAATAACTTGTCATATGTTTAGGTATTTCATTGTTTTTTGACGACATATGGGATATATCAGTATGGAAAATGATCATATGTGCATTGCCAGATAATGATACCGGATACATTATCATCATAACTACCCGTATTTCTGATGTTGCTGAACAAGCCGGTGGTGCTTACAAGCTGAAACCCCTTTCTTTGAATAACTCTCGAAAGCTACTGTATAGAAGAATTTTTGGCATAGAAAACAAAGATAATAATATAGACATAGAAAAATGTCCTGACCAAGAGTTGGCTGAAGTATCTAACAAAATACTAAACAAATGTGGTGGTGTACCCTTAGCAATTATTACGTTGTCTAGTCTGCTTGCATGCAAAGCAAGAAATAAACTGGAGTGGTACGAGGTGTACAACTCTGTTGGTACTGGCATAGAAAACAATATGGATGTCAAGAATATGAGAAAATTTTTGTCTTTTAGCTATTATGAGCTACCATGCCATCTAAGGACTTGCTTGTTATATTTAAGCATGTTTCCTAAAGATTTTAATATTGGCATGGACCGCTTGATAAGAATGTGGTAGCTGAAGGTTTTATCCAATGTGAAAAATATGGGAGGAATCCATTTGAACTCGGAGAGAGTTACTTCAACAAGCTCATCAATAGAAGTATGATCCAACCTATATATAACTCAGTAACTGGCATGCTAAATAGTTGTCGCATACATGATATGGTGCTCGATCTTATCCGTTCTTTGCCAAGTGAAGAAAACTTTGTTACTGTACTAAGTGGTATGGATAGCCCATCTCCATCAAATACGTTTCGGAGGTTGTCCCTTCCAAATAGCAAGGAAAGTGACATAGTGGCTCAAGCTACTAGGAGCTTGTTACAACATGCAAGGTCAGTTGTTGTCTTCACCTCTTCCGTTGCTCAAGTGCTGGCTCCTGGCAGCTGCCGAGTTTTACATGTACTGGATTTAGAGGATTGCAACATTTCACAAACTAATAGCCTTAAGCACCTTGGAAACTTATATCAGTTGAGGTACTTGAGATTATAGTGTACGCATATTTCTCAGCTCACGGAAGAAATAGGAAACCTGCAATTTCTACAAACATTGGATGTGAGGCTCAATACTATTTCCAGCTTGCCTTGGAGTGTTGACCAGCTAAGAAATTTGATGTGCCTACACATTGATTCATCTACAAGAGTGCCAAATGGAATCGGAAACCTAAGGTCTCGTTTGCATTTTTCAGTTTAAGTCATAAGTCCTGTCATATCACATGTTTAAACACTAATTAAGAGTACTAAACATAGACTTATTACAAAACTAATTTCATAAGTCGTGATTTAATCACGAGACGAATCTATTAAGCCTAATTAGTCCATAATTTGATCACTAATTGCTATAGTAACTATTCGCTAATCGTGCATTAATTATACTTGATAGATTCGTCTAGAACCCTAATTGCAATTTATGCAATTAGTTTTATATTAATTTGATATCCGAATATTCAAATTGACATCCGAACATTCAATGTGACAACAACTTAAAAAACCAAACGAGCCGTAACATGTCTTGAGCAGCTGTCACATTTATGCATTGATCACTCCACCATAAATATTATAGAAGAGTTGGGCCAGCTAACTAAACTGAGGCATCCGTGGATTCAATTGAATGACTGGAATGACAAGATGTTGGAGGGCCTACGCAAGCTGCAAAAGATCCATGAACTAGAAATCTGTGTCTATCCTGGTCAACTTGGCATCGGTGGATTGGACACTTGGGCCTTATTTAGTTTATGTAAAAAAATTTACACATCAATTACATCAATATTTGGACACATGTATGGCGTATTAAATATAAAAAGGGCGTACCCAGTGTCGTAGGCTTCCCGCAACGAAAAAATCAATTTTCACATATTATCTGTAAATTGGGAGACGAATCTTTTGAGTCTAATTAGTCCGTGATTAGATAATAAATTGCTATAGTAAACATGTGCTGATGATGGATTAATTAGTCTTAATAAATTTGTTTCGTAGTTTACAGACGAGTTTTGTAATTAGTTTTATGATTAGTCTATTTAATATTTCAAATATGAAAAAATTCCATTTCAAAAACTTTCCGAGGAAGAACTAAACAAGACCTTGGATTGTCCCTCGACATATTCGTCATTTGGGAGTACGAAGCTGTTGGTTTTCTACACTGCCAGCTTGGGTGAATCCATCGCTTGTTTCGGACCTCACCTTCCTATCCATTGCCGTGAGGCAACTACACCAGGTTGATCTTGAAGCCTTAGGGAGGTTGGCCTCTCTCCGCTCTCTACGTTTGGCGGTGGACAATAAGAACCTCGGAATCCTTCAGGGATTCATTGTTGGTGCTGGTTCGTTCCCGTACCTTGTATTCTGTCTCTTCTCGCAATTTGTATGGCCAGTGATATTTCAACAAGGAGCTATGCCAAGGCTCTGGCCATTGTTTTATGTGCGGGAGGGAAGAGGAATTGCCAGCAACGATGGTGATCTCGACATGGGCCTGGAGAACCTGCCATCGTTGCAGGACGTGGTGGTTATCCTCCGTTCTGAAGGCACTAGCAATGAGGAGGCGGAGCAAGCCATGGCTGCACTGACGCATGCAACTGAAATGCATCCCCAACAACTTGAAACCTGTGAGCGAATGAATCCTGGAAATTGCTCACACATGTAGTGCTATTATCTACTCAGTTTCCCTTGGAAATGTCCGTGTGCGTGGGTTAGATTTGGTTGGTTAAGCCTTGTGCACGCTTGGAACCTGGATGTCTTCC
Source organism: Panicum virgatum (assembly GCF_016808335.1). Taxonomy (NCBI): domain Eukaryota; kingdom Viridiplantae; phylum Streptophyta; class Magnoliopsida; order Poales; family Poaceae; genus Panicum; species Panicum virgatum. The sequence continues at coordinate 17,688 of NW_024376302.1, forward strand.
TAGCCGGCTAAATTTTACTCCTTTTTTGCAGTACTAATAACTTTGCTCTCTGGCATCAATAATGCGGTGCATGGGAAAGGCAGCGCAATGTGCCGGCCTCAGGAGCCTGCAAACCTTGTATTGTACGTTCTGCTGGTGTCGAGTGCAGCATTAGTTGGATCCCTTGAGGCTCTCAAATTAAAACCAAAATCTTTTGCTTAGTTTCTTCTGCATTGTATTTGTCCTACCGTTGTTCATATATTAATCTTCATGACTGCTGCCTGTATGACGAGGAAGGTCAACATGTTAATTTTGCATAATCTGCCAGTGATACTTCAGAGCGGCGGTGCCTGTATGCATGGTCGCTCGCTCTCTTTCTCTGTAATACAGGCCAACTGATGTAGCATTTCAATACAACTAGGACGCCTGCTCTGTTTTGGTGTGCAATGAGAATATAAGATTACTGGATAGTAGATGAGTTAAGCATGCTCTGTTTCATTGTGCTCTCTTCTGTGCATTACTCTGCCCTGAAGTGCAGAACATGACGCCGACAAGTACTTTCAGCTACCCCGGACGGACCCACCCATGTACCGGCTGCCGGCAACGCTCGTCAGGACTGAGCTGCCTGCAATTGCATGCTCGCAGGTGACCACGATGGCATGCTCTCTCTCATCGCCAGCCGATGCAGCCCGAAACATGAAAGTCAGGTCAGTGGTGCCGGGTGTGCGGGCATCTTCTTGCGAAGAACGTTCAGTCGCGTCCACGATCGATCAAACGAAGGAGACAGCAGTGCACTGTCAAGGTTTAGCCTCTTGAATGTGTTTAAACTTGAAACTACTGGCATGCAATTGGTAAGGCTTGTAAAGCGATCGAAATGGGATTGTTTTGAGTGTTTACAGCTAGCAGTCAGCGATGGAAGGCAACGCTAAGCCGGAAGGTATATTTGCATTGACGAAGCTTTGATCCCTTGCTTAACACACATGGAAAGACGACAACTTGATTAGGACCGAATAAAAAGCTGGCAGCTTGTTTGCTCGCTCGGCTCGACACTAGCTTGGCTCGGCTCATTCTAATTTCTTAGCGAGCCGAGCTAATATTTTAGCTCGTTAGTACTCTCTCCATTCAGTTATGATAGCTATATTTTTAAAATTGAGAAATTCAGTATTGATTGATATATTTAGTCTACCTCGGGGTTTGTTGGGCCAGCAGTTAAAACTCCTGGAAACGAGGAGTCTCGCTGAAATATGATTGGAGAAACGAGGAAAAGATGGTTAACGTGATTAATAGATTGATAAGCATACTTATTGCTCTTGGTGATTGTGCCAAGTAAAAATATAGCTATCATAATTTAATGGAGGGAGTATAACAGCGACTTCCAACAGCTCGCAAGCTAAACGAGCCACAGGATGCGCGGTCCAACAAAGTCCATCCAGCCCAATAATGTAACCCTAACCCCCTCCCATCGTTTCGTGCGGCACTCCGCGGTCAGATCAGATTGGCAATTGAAAGTGAACAGTGCTCTAACCTAAGAAGGGGAGGAGGTGAATTAGACACTTTTAAAACCTTAATCTATGGCTCCAAGGAGTTTGCACAAAACTTAAACTAAATCAAGCTATCTATATGTGCAACTACGGTTCACCTTAGTGTGAAACCCTCATCCCAAAAGAGTTTTGCAACCTATAGCCAATTCTAACAAGATACTACACTAAGAAAGTAAAGACACACAAGTTGCAATATAAAATACGGAAGCTTAAAGAGATAGATGAGAGGAAGCAAACTCTTGACACGAGGATTTATCCCGTGGTTCGGATTGCCACAAAGGCGCCCCTACGTCCACGTTGTTGAAGCACTCACGAAGAGTATCGCTTCCGGCAATCAAGTCTCTTCCGTGAACACAATCACGGTCATCTTGATCCCGATCTTTACTAAGGGAGATTGCCCACGAAGGAGGGGTCTCCGTCCCCCGCACAATGTTGTCGACGCCGCTCCACACCAAATCGGAGGGTCGTTGACGTGCTGGTGAGCCACCAATGCTCCAAGAAGGCCGGCGCACCGAGATACAAGTTTGGTTCACTCTAGAACCACAGCATAAGAATCTAAACCTTGCTTGATCACTCACTCAAGAGTTAACCTAGCACTATCACTCACAAAGCTTGTGCTAAGGACTAAAGATTTGATCTTTATGCTCTTGGATGGCTTGGAGGTGTTCTTGAGTGTGTGTGGGATGTTTAGCAACTCCAGCAAACTCAAAATGGCCGGGGTGAGGCATATATATAGGCAACCAAGTCTTGTAGCCGTTGCTCCAACGATCTGCAGAAAATAGCATACCATCGAATGAACCGATGTCTCTGCATGGGGTGGCGTCGGTTCATCCGGTCACTCTCAGACCTGAAGTAGCCGTTGAGCTTCTGACGCACTGTCTGCAGCACCATCGGTTTAACCGATGACTGTGTGTCGGTTAAACCGGTCACTCACAGCACTCAACTAGTCGTTGGATTTTTTTCTCTCTTGCTGACGTCATTACACCGGTGCTATGCTTCAATGCACCACCGGTTCAACCGGTGCTGAAGGCGTGACTCCTGCGCGCTTGACATCGTCTCTGGAACATAGTACATTGAATGCACCGATGCCTCTCTTGACACCGTCGGTTCATCCGGTGCTTCATTTCTTTCTTCACTTGATCTCCAGAGGCGTACAGACTAGTGCCAAAGCCAGGGCGTCGGATCTTCCGACAAACATCGAATGCACCCTTCCGGTACTACTGATTTCTGCAGAACTCGTCCAATTCAACATTATTTTAAGTTCTTTCTTCGTGTTTTGCTTTGTATGGCCTTTTTACTTCATCTTTGGGATCTAGAAATGTTCACTTAACAAAAGTAGTAGTCCAATTAATTATGTTGTCATTCGATCACTAAAATCACTCGAAATAGTATAAATAATGCCATGTTCGTTACAGCAGCATTGAAGATCGCATCGCTGCAGCGTCCGCACCGCTTCCACCCGTGTTCCCACGGTCATGATCCCGTTGCTCACCTGTCCTTTCTGTCTCCATCCGTCCTCTGCTCCAAGCGTCAGTTCATGGAGGAAGAGGACGAAGTGCAACACAAGCCTGCGAGCGTTGAATCCAAAAGGGCATGGAGGAGGGAGCAGAGCGCATCAGCCAAGCTGGTCTCGGAGAGGATCCCCAAAGGCCGGTGGCTTCAGGCTGCGCTGATTCCAATTGTGCTGCCTTCATGCCTCACTTTGGTCATGCTAATCCAAAATTCGATGGCTTCTTTAGGCTACATTTGCATTTTATTGAGCTATAGCAACCGTGTGTGAATCCAGCTTCTTGTTTGTGGTGATTTTTTTTTTCATTTTTGCTTCATCTCACTGCCGTTTTGATCAGTGTGGATGTCTACTGCTCTGGGCTCGCGAGCTGGACTACTGGATTTGGTCATGTTTACTCTCCCTTTATTTGAGGGGAGTTGGGTGAAATATTAAGACAAACAGATAATAATTAGGGAAAAGAAAGGTATTGGAGAACTGCTAAAGCGTATCTTTTTCCCAATACTAGTTTATTAGGAACTAGGGAGGTGACTCGCGTATTTGCGTGGCTAGTTTGACTAAGATCTTATATATTGCTATTATTTAAATGTTGTTATAAATGTTTGGAAAACAACTTATGAAATTTTAGAAATTAAATGTCATCTAGCAAATGAATACTCCCTCCAGTTTTAAACTTTGACTACAAATAAAGTTTATATGTGTTGAGTTTGACATGTTAAAATTGTATTAAAAAGATTCATCTTAAAATATAATTTTATAAAAATATATCTCAATTATATATTATAAATAATTTATAGCAAAAGGTAGCAGTCAAAGTTGAGTTTATATGTCTAACCTGCTGGTTGGTGGCGAACTGGCGATGACGAAGCATGGCTCCATCATCACGGCATGGGTGTTGAGCCAATGCGTGCCTGATGCCCTTTGTGCCAGCACGTTGACGTAGGCCTTTGCCAGGTGGCAGACCCACTCCTCGGTGCAGCCAGTCATCGACGCCGGCGGCGTGTACAGCTTGCTCTCTTGGCGGCGGTGATGCCATTGTTGATTGTAATCCCGTGCATGCTAGGACCATGATGTAAATAAGTTAGTTGCATTGGCATGTTTACGTTTCATTATAGCTAGCTGTTGGTTGCATGTCTGTAACGGTGTTAGCACCAGACTCGTGCTGCGTTCACGGGGTGGTGACCAGGTCCTCCGCCACGCACGCTTGAAAACGTCCCCGCGCTTTAGGTGGGCACGTCGCAGCGTGCGCTGGCGTGGCGGGGAAGTCGGATCGGGAGATCGTGTAAACACCGATGAATAAAGAGAGAGAAACGCCACAGAAAAGGCCGTGACTTTCGTGCGGCGGAAAACAAACTCTCTCGTGTTCCCTTTCGCGTTCCTGAGCGATGTCGTGAGCGAGAGCGAGTTCGCCGGTGCAAGTGCCGATCGCCATCGGCGCAGCCACTCCGGCAACCGGCGCCAACAACTGGCATCAGAGCAGTTGTTGGCGCCGGCAGCCGGAGCGGCTGCGCCGACGGTGATCGGCACTTGCGCCGGCGAACTCGCTCTGTGCCTCAGGAGATGTGGCAGATGCTGGGGGCGAAGAAGACTGTCAAGGAGGCATGGGCAGCGGTGAAAAGCTTGCGCGTTGGAGCTGAACGCGTGAGGGAGGCCAATGCCCAGTGCCTGCTCAGGGAGTTCGAGAACATTGCGTTCAAGAACGGTGAGATGGTGGACGATTTCGCCATACGCATCAACGCGTTAGCGGCGGATCTGCGCACATCTGGTGAGAGCATGGAGGAGATCAAGGTAGTGAAGAAGATGTTGCGTGTCCTTCCCGATCGCTACATGCAGATCGCGGTCTCAATTGAGACCCTGCTCGACCTGAAAATGCTGACGATGGAAGACCTCCTCGGCAGACTCAAGATGGCCGAGGATCGCATGGGGGTGGAGACTGTCACTGACAAGACCGGTAAGCTCCTGTTGACTGAGGAGGATTGGGCGGTGAGGAATCGACATCGCCTACTGCCGGAGTCCTCATCGTCGACAGGGAGTGAACGGAGATCCGGGAAGCCGAAGAGCAGCGGTGGCATCGGACGTGGTGATTGCGGCGAGAAGAAAGATCACGCCCCTAAGTTCACATCTGAGGGCACTCCAAGGCGGAAGGGGCGGTGCAGGAACTGTGGCATCTATGGCCACTGGAAAGAGGACTGCAAGCGACCACCAAGAAAGGAACGCAAGGAGGAGGCCCATCACGCGCAGGCTGACACCGATCAAGCCGCACTGCTCCTGGCCACGGTGAACGCCGTGCATGTTCAACCGCGTGACGTCGAGCCGCCGGCCAAGTGCATGACACGTCAGGTCATGCATCTCAACGAGAAGAAGGTACTTCCCGGCGACCACGACGAAGATCGTGATGTCTGGGTCCTCGATACGGGGGCCAGCAATCACATGACGGGGTGTCGTGAGGCGCTCGTGTCGCTGGACACGTCGGTGCGAGGCACGGTGCGCTTCGGCGACAGATCACTCGTCGAGATCGAGGGCATCGGATCAGTGATGCTCCAAGCCAAGAATCATGGGCACAAGGTACTCACAGAAGTTTATTTCATTCCTAAACTGAAAAGTAACATTGTTAGCTTGGGTCAACTTGAAGAGGGTGGCTGCAAAGTAGTGATCGAGGATGGTTTTTGCAATGTGTTTGATGTTGAGCGGTCTCTGCTGGCTAGAGCACCGCGGGTCAAAAACAGACTGTATTTGCTTAAAACCCAATTGGCAGCACCTGTTTGTTTAGTGGCAAAAGCTGATGATGTGGCCTGGCTTTGGCATGGGAGATATGGCCATCTGAATTTTCGTGCTCTTCGGGAGCTGGGTGCAAAGGGGATGGTAAATGGCATGCCATTGATTGACAGGGTTGAGGAATTATGTGATGGATGTGCTCTGGGCAAACAGACTCGCCACTCATTTCCACAGGTGGCTAGTTACAGAGCTGAGAAGCAGCTTGATCTGTTTCATGCAGACTTATGTGGCCAGATCAGACAAAAGACACCTGGAGGTAAGAGTTATTTTCTGCTCATAGTTGATGATTACAGTCGATACATGTGGGTTGAGCTCCTGGCAACAAAAGATGAAGCTTTCAGATGCTTTAAAAGAGTGAAGGCATTGGCTGAAACCGAGCATGGGAGTAAGCTGCGTGCTTTTCGCAGTGATCGCGGTGGAGAGTTCAACTCCATCGAATTCAAAGAGTACTGTGATGAGCATGGGGTCAAGCACTTCACAACCACGCCATACACCCCACAGCAAAACGGGGTCGTCGAGAGAAGAAACCGGACCGTGGTGGAAATGGCAAGATGCTTACTGAAAAGCAAGAGTGTGCCAGGGCAGTTTTGGGGTGAAGCAGTGTCCACTGCTGTGTACCTGTTGAACCGTGCTCCAACCAAGAGCCTGCAAGGTAGAACACCATATGAAGCGTGGCACAACTCGAAGCCTAAGGTGCATCACCTACGTACCTTCGGTTGTGTTGCACACGTGAAGAAAGTAGGGCCTGGGATCAATAAGCTGTCGGACAGGTTGACAAAGATGGTGTTTATCGGCTATGAGGCCGGGACAAAAGGCTATAGAGTCTATGATCCTATGGCCAAGAAACTACATATCTCCAGGGATGTAGTGTTTGAGGAAAATCGAGCTTGGCCATGGACAGAAGAAGCTCGAGGTGAATCAGCTGTTCCTACATTTGAAGTTGAGTTTTTCACAGTTGTCGGACAAGGAACAGTAGAAGAAGATTCAGAAGTTGCAGCAGCCGATTCTGAGAATCCAGATCAAGGGTCACCCTCCCAAGATCAGTGGGTGGTCAACGACAACTCAAGTGCTGGATCAAACCACTCAACGCCCCCAGGTAGTCCAGCTGTGCAAGGGATTGAATTTGCAACTCCACTTTCTGGAGAGTCAGCTGATTCAGAGGGAGTGCCACTGAGATACAGAACAATAGACAATATAAATGACACAACCGATGAAGTTACTGATTTTGAGTACAGTGGAGTGTGCTATCTTGCAGCAGAAGAGCCTAGGAGTGTTGAGGCAGCATTGGGTGAGCAATGTTGGAGAAAAGCCATGGAGGCCGAGATGGAATCAATTTTGGCAAACAAAACTTGGGAGCTGTCAGTATTACCTGCAGGCCACCGAGCTATAGGACTTAAATGGGTGTTCAAAGTCAAGAAGGACCCTGAAGGAAATGTGGTAAAGCACAAGGCTCGGTTGGTGGCAAAGGGGTATGCTCAGTGTGAGGGGGTGGACTTTGATGAGGTTTTTGCTCCTGTGGCAAGAATTGAAACAGTGAGGCTGTTAATTGCTTTGGCTACACAAAAAGGTTGGCAGGTGCATCACATGGATGTTAAGTCGGCGTTCTTAAATGGTGATCTGAGGGAGGAGGTATATGTGCAACAACCTCCTGGATTTGTTGTCAAGGGTGGCAGTGAAAAGGTACTAAAGCTGAAGAAAGCCTTGTATGGGCTGCGTCAGGCTCCAAGAGCTTGGAATGCCAGGTTAGACAGTGAGCTGCTGAAACTTGGTTTTGTCAAGAACACCCTGGAACATGCTGTTTACAGGAGGTCAGATCAAGATGGTTTTCTCCTTGTTGGGGTTTATGTTGATGATCTGATAATCACTGGTTCAAGCAAAGCAAGTATTGATCAGTTCAAGAAGGAGATGATGAGCAGCTTCAGCATGAGTGATCTTGGACTGCTAAGCTACTACTTGGGAATTCAAGTTGATCAGCAGGTGGGTGTGACCAAATTATGTCAAAGCTCATACACTATGAAGATTTTGGAACATGCAGGGATGCAAGGATGTAACTCTTGTGCTGTACCAATGGAAAATAGACTCAAGCTCAGTAAGAATGATAAGACACCACCTGTTGACAAAACCAAGTACAGGAGCATAATTGGGAGCCTTCGATATTTGGTTAACACGAGACCAGATATAGCATATGCCGTGGGGATTGTGAGCAGGTTCATGGAGGAACCTAGAGCAAGTCATTGGGCAGCTGTAAAACAAATCTTGAGATACCTGTCTGGTACAGTACACTATGGGTGTGTATATCACAGGCAGGGTTCAGTCAGCTTAGTTGGCTTCAGTGACAGTGATATGGCCGGTGATGTTGATGACAGGAAAAGCACCAGTGGGTGTGTGTTTCTGTTAGGGTCGAGTCTTGTGACATGGGCATCTCAGAAGCAGCGGGTGGTAGCATTATCATCCTGTGAAGCCGAGTATATTGCAAGTGCAAGTGCAGCATGTCAGGGAATTTGGCTGAGCCGGCTGCTAGGTGGACTGCTTGACATTCAGGCCCCAACAGTGAAGCTCCTTGTAGACAACAAATCAGCAATTGCTCTAAGCAAGAATCCAGTTCACCATGATAGAAGTAAGCACATCGACACAAGATTTCATTTTATCAGAGATTGTGTTGATAGAGGTGAAGTCGATATTGATCATGTGAGCACGACTGGACAACTAGCTGATATCCTGACAAAGGCACTCGGGCGTGTCAGGTTTGTTGAACTTCGTCAGCAGCTGGGAGTTATCGAGGTGCAGCGGGATTAGGGGGTGATCTGTTGATTGTAATCCCGTGCATGCTTGGACCATGATGTAAATAAGTTAGTTGCATTGGAATTTTTACGTTTCATCATAGCTAGCTGTTGGTTGCATGTCTGTAACGGTGTTAGCACCAGACTCGTGCTGCGTTCACGGGGTGGTGACCAGGTCCTCCGCCACGCACGCTTGAAAACGTCCCCGCGCTTTAGGTGGGCACGTCGCAGCGTGCGCGGGCGTGGCGGGGAAGTCGGATCGGGAGATCGTGTAAACACCGATGAATAAAGAGACAAAAACGCCACAGAAAAGGCCGTGACTTTCGTGCGGCGGAAAACAAACTCTCTCGTGTTCCCTTTCGCGTTCCTGAGCGACGTCGTGAGCGAGAGCGAGTTCGCCGGCGCAAGTGCCGATCGCCGTCGGCTCAGCCACTCCGGCAGCCGGCGCCAACAGCCATCGCGGAGCTCCGGCAGGCTGAACTCGATGTCCACGGGCATGAGCATGCCGGCCGATGCCGTCCTCGTATAGCCGCGCCTGATGATGTCGTAGAAGGAGTAGTTGAACTCTCGAACGTATCCCATGAGCCTTGGCATGTACGCATCCTCGTCCGGCATCGTCAGCTCGCAGTTCGGGTCCGTCTGCGTTGCCCGCCCGCTGCCCCCATGCGGCCGCGCCGATCTAGGGTACGGGTGCTCCCTGACTCGCCTAGCGTTGGGCCGCGGGTTGTTGCCGCTGTCCGGCTGGTTGAGGTCGCTGTGCACATCGTAGCGCTAGACAGCTCCTGCTGGTCGTATTCCGCAGGTTGCGGAGTTCATCATCGCTGTAGGGTTTTGCCCGCCGCAGGCATCTGAGGCTCGGCATCGCTGGGAAGAAGACGCTCTTTTTTTTCTCTTGTTCTTTTATTAATTGATTGTTATTTTATTAATTGATGGTAGAGGTGGGTAATATAGGACCTGCTATAGGGTATTTTAGGTTAATTTTTTATAATAGCAGTGGCGGGTAATTTTTTTTCCGATTAATGTGGAAATTTCTAGACCTTGTGAACGAACGTGGAGACTTCATTTGTTGGTTAAATAATAAGATAATAGATAATATGACTACTGGAGATGTTCTTGACGTTCAATAAATCAAACATCACTAAGAATCTGAGAAATAAATTTATAATTCTGCTATTCAGATTCAAAATTTTTTTGGTACAAGTCTTTGAAGTGGTAATAATTGATCATCAATAAATAAAAGCAGGAAAATGCGGAAGCTGGCTAGCTTCTTCTAGCATGAATTGGGATTTCTCGAAGAACACAGCATGCATAAACATGTCTACTAAGTTGAGACTAGTGACTATTGCCTGGGCTTTCCCCGGGGACGGCTAAACTATTGTTTGTACCCGGCATATTCCTGCACCCAGCAGCATGTATAGTCATGGTTATCTGGTTACACACATAACAGTAAGGATCACAAAAATCATAAGCACAAGTGGACGGGGGTCTTGAATTTGTCAAGAAATTGCAGTGATTTGTCAATGACACTCCACAGTTGACAGGGACACAGAGCGATGGCCATAATAACAAGTGGTTGGGCCATTATAACAAGTGGTTGAGCGTGTCTCTCTGGACACAAGCCAGATGACGCAGAATTCAATACCCTCGTTAGGTGTAACATGTAATTTGTCAAGAAATTGCAATGATTTGTCAATGACACTCCACAGTTGACAGGGACCCAGAGCGATGGCCATAATAAGAAGTGGTTGGGCCATAATAACAAGTTGTTGAGCGTGTCTCTCTGGACACAAGCCAGATGACGCAGAATTCAATACCCTCGGTGTAACATGTCATCGCTACAGTTGCAAGGGCCACGAACACGACAGGATTCATGAACGTTCTATCGCTACAGCATTCTGCTAGCTCTCCCGTCTACTAATTCGTTTGACTTTTTTTACTCCAATTTTAATCACTCGTCTAGACTAGAAATAATGTGAGACAAATTTAATGGTTATTTTAGACTATTTTTATAATGATAGATGTGGATGACTTTTTAGAAAACGGAATCGATATCGCTACTATTGTTAAAGACGATTATAGTCCACCGAGGATGTTTCCTATTTTGTAAGAATTTACAGAATTTATATTATTTATCTAGTATTTCTGGTGAGGATTCAGGTGGAGGCACCCTAATTACTAATAGTAAGATTCATAGATGTAATCGGATGATTCGTATTTAGCTAAAATGCTGAATCGGCAGGGAAAGCTTTCACTGCAATGGATGATCTGCTTACCCACCGGAACCCTACCCGAGCGCCACCGCCCCCTCCAAGCCCGGCTCCCCCATCTCGCCACCGCCCAAGCGGCCACCGGAAGTCCGGTCGGCCGCAAGGAAGGCGGCGGCGGGGCTCCAACTCGCCCCCTCCTTCCCTTTTCCTCTCCTTTCCTCCCCCTCGCCCTCTCTCGGTGGCTATCCATGGCGGCGGCGGCTTTTCCCTGGCTGCTCGCGGCCGGTCCGCCTCGGTGCGGCCGGATCTGCGCCCCTGGCCACCGGATTTGCCCCCTGGTGCTCGGCATGGCGGGGCGCGGCGGCGGTGCTCGCGGTCGGGCGGGGCGCGCGACGGCGCAACGGCGGCGGCGTGGCCGGCATGGTACGGCGGGGCGCGCCCTGGCATGACCGGGCGCGGTGGCGGCAGCGGATGCGGCCTGGCGGGTGCGCCGCGGGGCCGGCCACGGCGGCGCCTTTTGCTTCGGGGGCGTGGCGGGGACCGGCGGCGGCTGCTCCCGGGATGTCGCTGGGGCGTGGACAACAACGTCCAGGGAGCGAGCAGCTTGGTAGCTGCGTCTGGTCAACCTGCGTTGCGGTGCGTCGGCGGCGCCGTGGTGGCGTGTGCCGACATCGGTTTTGCTCGGACATGCGCTGGCATCGCCATGGTGGCGTCGTTGGCTCGGCCGTGCGGAGGCTCGCCAGCAGCACCATGGTGGTGGGCTGGTGACGCCGACCGTCCTTTCACCGAGGTGACGATGCGGGTGAAAACCCATCCCTCGTTGGGACGACGTCGATAGCGCCATTGGCGTCATTTCCTTCCTGAAGACGACGTCGAGCATCTCTGGCTTTTCCGGCTTGTAGGCTTCCTTCGGCGTTGGCGGCTTCCGAATGGGCATTCTTTTCTTTTTCCTTCCTTTTTTGTTTAGGGTTTGGTGTGGGTTGTGGTGGCTTGTGTCGATGTTCCAATCCGACCGAGCATATGTCGTTGTGGCTTGTGTCGATGTCCCAATCCGACCAGCCAAAGTCTGAGTGTGTCCCGGTTGATGTCCCAATTCAGCCGGTCGGTGTTGCTAGCTGTTGGTGTTGTAGTGGTAGTTTTTGTAGTTTCTTTTGTGTGGTTTTTGGGCCCGGTTTACCTATAAACAGAGTCAATTCTCTTCTTCTTATTAATATACGCCGAGCAAGCGGTTCAGGATCTTTCAAAAAAAAAAAACTTTCTCCCCTGCAATCATACTGCCAGTTCAATTCCTCCTGATAAACCACTTCCTTCTCAAATCATGTTCCAAATTTGTCTAACTTGCCATCTTGTCTCAATAACCATAAAGGCAGTGAATCAGTGATAACGCCCATTGTATATTTCTAAAGTCGACACTTACCAGAGCAAGGAACCTTTTTCTATTTCAAAAACAAGGATACCTGTTTTCAGAGGTTTAAGCTTGGTGCAGTTTCTTGAAACTTCATCTATAAAGTATAGTTTGTTAGAGCATAGCCAAAAATTGTGCAGCCCTTGGTGGCATTATAAAAAGATAATTTAGTTCCAAGGAACACTTTCTAAGTTAGTGTAATTCCTTGGAATGCAATTTTGATTTCAAGATGTCATTCTGCTGACTGGCGTACACTGCCGCAGCATGAGTTTGGTTGAACCATACGTGTAAAGCTGGTGAAATTAGAAGAAGAAAAGACTTTTATAAGTATGATGAGTACTTAGATTAGTACATAGAACAGCTGAGCTAGCTACTTTAGGCGTAATTATATCTTACTTTCTTGTTCCACACCAAGTTATCGTTCCTCCTTAATCTCCTATATTTGTTGGATCGTGGAATTGAGAATACGATGTAATGGCATCAGTTCGCCTGGACTGTCGCACATAAAAAATGCAACTGCAAAGGCTTGGCACCAAGCTCCAGTGCAGGCTCTGTTTGCCAGCAGGACAGAATGAGAAACTACGCCATCCTCTCCTATCCCTTTCTTCTCCGGTTCTCCATTGCTCCCTTTGTAGCCAGTACAAAACAGAGTTGGCAAATGGAATGCTAACGGGTGACCACAATCTAACTATTACTTAATTGGAGTCTTTTTCGAAGTCTTCACGTGAAGTCACTTGGGATACTAGATGGACGTCCTAGAAAAAGAGAGAAATTCTATAAATTCTCTAAAAAAACAAAATATCTGGCCCTGAACCAATATGGTAATCATCATTGATGATAATAGCAGTTGGATTTACTTTATTTTTAAAAATTACCCACATATGCCATTATAATGAATTTGTCTAAAATAATTCCCTATATCTGTATCTTAATTACTCACATCTGTCATTATAGAAAAAACTAGATCCAGCCTATTTTAGATTCTATATCTATGTCTTAATTACCCACATCTGCCATTATAGAAAAAATTAGATCCAGCCTAATTTAGATATTCAAAAATTTAAATCTATAAAAAAGTACCGGTCACATCTACCCAAACTATTCTTCTTATTCTCTTCTCCTTATTTAAATCGGAAAGTCCATCCCAAAGGGCTAATAATATATACGTGTACATCTGTCTATTTTTAAAGAGAGTTGTCGTCCTTTCGAAAAATAAAATTCGATATTTTTCTGATGAGCAGCATGCTATGGTGTTAATCTAGATAACTGGCAATAAGATAGAGCTGGGCTTACCAGCAGATTAGTCATGATTGTGATGTATACAGGTTAAAGTATATTTACCTGCAAAAGAGTTAAAATATATTCGAAGTCTATGTATTATCACTACTGGAGCAACCCCTATCACTGCCAGCTCAAAATGAGCATCACCGCCGGTTCCCCTGTCTGTTGGATTTAAGTCGACAGTGATAGGTTGGACTATCACCGCCGGATCTAGAACCGGCGGTGATGCCCATTCGAAAAAAATAAAATAAAAATAAAATCAGGCCAGCCACGGCCAGCTCCGCTCCATCCGCGCCGCCGCATGCTGCACGTCCGTGGCGCCCTTCCGCTGCGTCCCTCCGCCGGCGTGCCCGCCGCCCTTCCGCCCCACGCGCCCCTTGGCACACGCCGCTGCACCCCTCTGCCTGCGTGCCCGCCGGCCGTGCTGCTCGCCGGTCGCCGCTGCGCCCCTCCGCCGTCCGCGCTGCCCATGCCGCGTCGCTCGCTCACCTACGCACCACTTCACGCGGGGTTCCCGCGTGCTCGCCTATGGAGAGGAGGAGGGCTGGGAGAGGCGGCCGAGGGGAGACCTGGCAGTGGAGGAATGGAGAGGAGTGGCGGAGGGGAAGGGGAGAGCCGGCAGTGGGGAGGAGGGGGGCGGCGCGGGAGACGAGGAGCAGGAGGAGAGGAGGGGAGGTAGCAGTGGAGAAGAGGAGGAGCAGAGGAAGAGGATAAGACAGGGACAAGAGGGAATGAGTGGTGAGGACGCAACAGAGTGTTAGAAAAAGGGATAGAATTTTCATCACCGCCAGTTCGTAATACGACCCGACGGTGATGCTTACCCGTAGAACCTATCACCGCCGGTTCGTAATACGACCCAACGGTGATGTCTACTATCACCGCCGGGTCCAAAGTGAACCGATATCACCGCCGGTTTGATTCAAACTAGCGGTGATGGGGCATTTGCGGTGACCAGGTCTATAGTAGTGTATGGTGTATAAATAAAAACTCTATTTGCTTAATCCCTTCACTCCAAACTGTAAGTTATTTTACACTAAATAGACTAAAATATGTCTTGATCTATATTTTTCCATAAACTTAGTCAAAATTAGATGAATTTTGTTTAGGGCAAAGATTGAGAGTGAAATATTTAGGTACGACGAAAGATAAAACAAACTATAATTTAAAATAGAGGGAGTGTTAACTAGGGACATATAACTATAAATTGCTTGCCCGTGCTTGACGTATTGGAGGGGAGTTTGGTGAAATATTGGGATAAATAAATAATAATTGGGGGAAGGAAAGGTATTGAAGAACTGCTAAAGCATATCTTTTTCTCAATGCTAGTTTATTAGGGAAAGGAGGACTACTGGAGATGTTCTTGATGTTCAATAAATCAAATATCACTAAGAATCCGAGAAATAAATTTATAATTCTACTATTTGGACTCGAAATTTTTTTGGTACAAGTCTTTGAAGATGTAATAATTGATTCATCAACAAATAAAGCAGGAAAATTTGGGATTTCTTGAAGAACACAGTATGCATAAACATGTCTACTAAGTTGAGACTAGTGACTATTGCCCGGGGAAAAAACTATTGTTGGTACCCGGCATATTCCTGCACCCAGTAGCATGTATAGTCATGGTTATCTGGTTACACACAGAACAGTAAGGATCACAAAATTCATAAGC
Source organism: Panicum virgatum (assembly GCF_016808335.1). Lineage (NCBI taxonomy): Eukaryota > Viridiplantae > Streptophyta > Magnoliopsida > Poales > Poaceae > Panicum > Panicum virgatum. Next base: position 32,835 of record NW_024376302.1, read on the forward strand.
ACAAGTGGACGGGGGTTATTGGATTTGTCAAGAAATTGCAATGATTTGTCAATGACACTCCACAGTTGACAGGGACACAGATTGATGGACATAATAGCAAGTGGTTGGTGAGGAATGTTGAGTACTCTATCCTACTTGTGATGAGTGAATTGTCAACCGTGCGGTGTGATTGTGTGCTTGGTCTTTGGATTGCAGGTACATGGGCGTCAAGTGTCGACGGAGAGCTGCCGTGGAGGTGCTGTGGCCGATGGACCGTGCGGTGGACGACGGTGAAGGGCAGCCGGGACCGGAGCTCGTGCCGGGCGGTAGCTATGGCATCCACTCCTGGAACGAGGGCGCAAGCGGCGATGGAAGGCGGGTTTCTTGGTTTGCGCCACAAAACCAAGGAGGCGGACGGCGGTTGAAGACGCCAAGTTGTGGAGGCACGGCCGTCGGTCTCGGGACTGACGGAGGCGACGGGCGTCGACGGCGTCTAGGGCCTCGCTGCGGGCGAGGAGGTGACGGGCGTCGGGCGGCGTCTAGGGCTGTCAGAAGGCCGAGGCGGGAATGACATCTAGGGTCACGGCGTGGAGGCGGGAATCTTCCCGCGCGTGAAGTTTTGACGGTTTTCTCAAAACCGGCCACCAACCCGGGTTTCGCGGACCTTCCAAAACCGCGAACCGGATCTTCATCGACATGGCGGCATCACGGAGAAGACTTCGATTCTAAGAAAGAACCTCGGCCGTCGGATGAGTCCATATATCTTTTCCGGTTTTGTCCCTACGGGCCTTCTAGTTTATTTTTAGCTCTAGGGGTAGTTTAGTCTTTTGGGTTGAGAGTTGTTGGGGTTAAATATCCCCTCACCCCTCTCTCCCTCTCCCTCTCTCTTTTGCCTGTGCAGCCAGACGACTGCCCCCTCCCAGGCGCCCTCCTCTCCTCCTCCCTGTCCCTCTCTTCTCTAAGGATTAGAGGTATGGATTCGTGAGGATTTTGTACTGAGATTGATCGGGAAAGGAGGCCCTTCCCTCCTTGTGCCCTCCGGGGTTTTGAATTCATATCTCGTTCTTGTTCATCTTGTGCCTCGTTTGATTGAATTTCGATTTTCTTTTGTCAATTCATGAGCATGAGTTAATGGCTTGATTCTTGATGATTTCGTGACTCTTTGTGGTGATTCAAAACCATCTAGCCTAGTGCTATACCCTCCGGAATCACGAGTCCCCCCGAATTGAAGTTGTGGCGTTCTTGACAAAACCCCAATCTTGCTCGGAATTTCTTCGATTCCTCCCAAACCATGGAGTAATTCGTCGATTCCTTCCATGGTCATGTTCACAAGTCCCTTGTGATCATGCCTATGAATTTTGGTGAGATTTTGACTTGATTTGATCCTTCGATCATCGAGTTTTTGGGCGAGGCGCGGACTGGAAAATCGTCTCTGGACTCGAACAGAGTTTTTACCTATCATCGGTCAAACCGACGCTTGTGGTCATGTTGCGTCGGTTCAACCGGTGAGTAGGCTGTTCTGTGTTAGGGTTTTGGTGTTTGACTCGTTGCACGGACGCTTAGAAATTATTGAGCGTCGGTTCAACCGGTGCTTAGTATGAATTGGATTGCTGGTTCTCTGGACAATTGCACCGATGCAAGGGTTTTGATTTCGTCAGTTTAACCGGTGTGTTGAACTTCTTTTTGTGATCCCTCTGGACAACTGAACCGGCGATTGGTTTTGATTTTGCCGGATCATCCGGTGTGTAACACCGGTTGAACCGACGATGTTCAAATCAGTCCGTCGGATCAACCGGTGCTCACTTTTTCACTGCTGCCGGCTCTGACTCATTGGTTTAACCAACGTACTTAGACTCATATACGTTGAATAGATCGATGAGTTATACCGTGCTGTTTCTTGTGCTGTTCTTCGTGCTTGCTTCTACGATTGATCTCATTTGTTCGTAGGGTTGTTTTGGGTGCACACTTGGGATCTTAAGCTGAGCTTCCGTTTGCCATAATTTTTTATCGGCTCCCATTCACCCCCCCCCCTCTGGTCGCCTTTTCGGTCCCTCAATTGCTATCAGAGTTTGGTTGAGGTTTTCAGTACCTTAACCGATTCGAAAACCACTTGGCGACCATGGCGAGTCTTGGTAAGATCCCAGTATTTTCCGGCGAGAACTATGCTTATTGGAAGGTTCGCATGCGTGCCTTCTTGCAAAGCATGGGAGCCGAGGTCTGGGAAATCACCAAGAACCAGGCGTACGAGGTGCTTGTCGTTTGGACCTCTCCTCTTCAGGTGTCCGAGCACGAGGCTAACGCCAAGGCTGTCAATGCTTTGTTTGCTGGCGTTTCTCGTGCAGAGTTCTCACGCGTCCAGGGTTTTCAGGAAGCCCACAAAGTCTGGACTTGTCTTGAGAACTACCATGAGGTCACACCTCAGGTGAAGGCTAGACTGTTCGAGACTCACTAGAGTGAATATGAGAACTTCACACAGGGGCCGGGTGAGAGCATTGGCGACATGTTCAGTTGGTTTCAATCGATTGTGAACAAAGTCAGTGCGAACAGATCTGCTGATGCCCTTGACTACACAGAGCACGAGAAGGCCCTCAAGTTGCTCTACGCACTTGACCGCTCTGTGTGGGATCTCAAGGTGAACACGATCATCGAGTCTGCTGGCTATGAGACTCTGACCATGAATGAGCTTTTCAGCAAGCTCAAGGCCACAGAGGTGGATAACCAGACACGAGCCAAGCTCAATGGTGCCCCTCCTTCCAAGAGCATCGCTCTTGTGACTGGCCCAGGTGGATCGAGCTCTAACGCTAACTCTGCTCTTGGCTTTTCTCTTGCCTCCTTGCCTTCTGTTACAGATGAGCAGCTAGAGACGCTGAGCGACGACGACTTGTGCCTTCTCATCAACAAGTTCTAGCGTGTCTACCACAATAGGCAGAGGAAGAAGAACCCCAGGTGCTACCACTGCGGCGATCTGAACCACTTCATCGCCGACTGCCCCAAGAAGTCCGGCGGTGGCCAAAACAACAACTTCGACTACTACTGCCACTGCAACCGCGACGAGGGAGGCTCCAACAAGGAGCGTCGGCGCCACAAGCACCGCAGTCGTGACCGGGGAGGATGCTTCGACAAGGAGTCGCTCAAGAAGCGCTTCCAGTACAAGGCCAAGAAGCGGGAGAAGGCTTTCCTGGCGCAGCTCAGCGACCTCGACAAGAGCTCCAACACCGACCGCTCTTCTTCACCGACCTCTGACGACGATGACAAGAAGAAGAAGAAGCGGGACAAGGATGCCACCGGCTTCATCGGCCTTTGCTTGGCGGTCGGTCGGCACAAGGGTTTCTGCACCATGGCGGGTGAGGCCAATAGTGCTCGTGCGTCTCCAGGTGGACATGCTACACCAACGCACGATGGCTCTTCTCCTGGATCCGAGAATGATTCAGAGGTAAACTCCACTATTGACCTGCTTGATACTGAGGTTAGGGAGTTGTACGCCGCTCTCGACAACCAGAAGAGGCTGCTTAAGGAAGCAGCTAGAGAGCGTAGAAAGCTTAGGGCTGAGCTGGCTTGTGCTAGAGAGAAATCTGGTGAGGATGAGTGCGCTGGCTGCATATCTCACATGAATGATCTTGTTGCTCTCCGTGCGAAGCATGATGAGAACGTCGCAAACTTAGATGTTGCTAAGACTTCGCTTCCTGACGTGTCTCACGAGCTAGCCAAGGCCAAGCATGAGCTTGAACTGGTCAAGGACGCTCCCATAGTTAGTGATGTGCTTGAATGTGATGAGTGTCCCATCTTTAAGTCCGATCTAGCCGCTTTGCAATCTAAATTTGCTACTGTTGTGTGCGAGCTAGAGGAGATGAAGTCTAGGCCATTTTTGCTTGGTGCGTGTAAGTTTTGTCCCACGCTTAGGTCGGAGCTAGATGAGAAGAACACCTTGATTAAGTCTTTGGGGAAGACTAAGGTCGTGGAGTTTAGCCCACCTATTGATTGTCATATTTGCCCTGGTCTGATTTCTGATTTGGATAATCTTGCGGTAGAGAAAGCCAACTTGGAGAATGAGAACACATATCTTAGGGCGATTCTGAGTTGGGTTTCTAGCAGTGAGCCGCAGTTAGGCATGATGATTAAGCAGTTTAAGCATGGTGATGGTTTTGGGGTCGGTTACACATACACGAAGTCAGACTTTGACAAGTTGTATGGTAAGATCGGCAAGGCTGCTGGAGTTTCAAGTGCTCTGAACACTGCTAGCATGAGCACGCAGCCTTCGCTTGTTGACCCCGTGGATGGTGTGCTTAAAGAACCATCGAAAGCACCTCCACAGAAGCAGGTTTGGGTTCCAAAGACCAATGAGCTGAGGAATCCCCTCGATACGCTCCCTGCTGCCACAGCCCAGGTTGCCCAGAAGAAGGGGGCTGCTCCTCCCCGTCCGCAGGCGAGGCCTCCACCTCCCAAGAGATAGGTGAGGTACCACTGTGAGTTCTGTGACAGAGATGGTCACTTGGAGGAGTTTTGCTTCAGGAGGAAGCGGGCTGTGAGGCATGAGCAGGAGAGACGCAACTCGGACATGTACTCTGCTCGGGTGCATGGTCCTCCTCGACGTGGTGGTAGGCAAGATGCTAGGACGCGCCGTGTAGGTGGAGGACAGGGAGACGGTGGTGGTTACCGTGCTCCAGCGGGTGGTCGCTTTGCCGGTCATGCTCCTAGTCGTCCTCAGTACGACTATGGACCACGGGACCGAGGCTTTGGAGGAGGTTACGATGCACCATGCTTTCCTCGCGGTGGTGGTCGTCAGCCTCGCGGTAGACGGGACAGGGGATAGGCTTTGCCTGAGTTTGCTAACCCTTTTGTAGAGCAAATGGCTCGACATTGGTTTGCTTCACACTTTGCTAACCCCAGTGTTGAGACATTTGCTCACCCTTTGTCTCACTACTGATGTGCAGGTTGGAGGCTTGGAGAACAGGTGGATCATGGACTCCGGTTGTTCGCGCCATATGACCGGGAATGACAAATGGTTCTCCAGCCTCACCCCAATGCGCCACAAAGAATACATCATATTTGGGGATAATGGTAAGGGCAAGGTACGTGGTGTTGGTGCTGTTAGAGTTTCTGATCGCTTCACCCTGAGAGAGGTTGCTTTGGTTTCGAATCTTGGCTTTAATTTGCTCTCTGTTTCGCAACTTCTTGATGAGGGGTTTGAAGTTCGCTTCAAGGAGGGTTGCTCTCGAGTTTTGGATTCCAGAGGAGACCTAGTTTGCCGGATCGTTCCTCGTTACCGAGTTTTCTTGGTCGATTTCTCTGGAACTCCTTTTGGCCCTTCTTGTTGCTTGTTGGCCGGTCCTTCCTCTGATCTGTGGAAGTGGCATAGGAGACTTGGACATTTGAGCTTCGACTTGTTGTCTAGACTTAGCTCACTTGGCTTAATCCGAGGATTGCCCAAATTGAAATTTGAAAAGGACCTTGTTTGCCATCTGCGTCGCCACGGGAAGATGATTGATACTTCTCATCCGCCTGTTAATCAGGTGATGACCACTCACCCTAGAGAGTTGCTACACATGGACACAGTTGGTACTTCTAGGGTGATGTCAGTTGGTGGGAAGTGGTACGTTCTTGTGATCGTGGGTGATTTTTCTCACTATTCTTGGGTCTTTTTCATCAGAACCAAGGATAAGGCTTTCGAGTTTGTTCGAGACTTGATCTTGAGGTTGAAAAACGAGCTACCCCAGGCCATGGGAGCAATTCACAGTGATAGTGGCACAGAATTCAAAAACGCTCATTTTGACATCTTTTGCAGTGATCAAGGTCTTGAACACCAGTACTCTTCTCCCTACACTCCACAGCAGAATGGAGTTGTGGACCCGGTCGCCTCCGCCACGAGCTCGGATGATGATGACGGCCCCGATCCTACTATGTCTACTTTCCGGGGGCCAGTCGAGCAGGTGACTCAGCCTTCACCAGCTGCACCTGAAGAGGCACCAGCTTTGGTTGAGGAGGAGGCGACTTCGACAAGGGAAGCACCGCGACACATTCAGCGTCGTCATCCACCTCAACAGATGCTAGGTGACCTCAATGAGCGAGTCACACGGTCCAAGGTAACAAGTATCGCTGGCTTTGCTCTTTCAGCGTTTGTTGCCTCTTTTGAGCCCAAAGATATTGGACACGCTCTTTCTGATTCTAATTGGGTCAATGACATGCATGAGGAACTCAAAAATTTTGAAAGAAACCAAGTTTGAGTTTTAGTCGAGCCTTCACCTGCTTGTAATCCCATCGGAACGAAGTGGGTTTTCAAAAACAAGCAGGGTGAGGATGGGTTGGTTGTTCGAAGCAAGGCTTGTCTTGTTGCCCAGGGGTTTTGCCAAAAAGAAGAGATTGATTTTGAGGAAACTTTTGCCCCAGTTGCTCGTTTGGAAGCGATTCGGATTTTTCTTGCATTTGCTGCTTCTAAGGGTTTTAAAGTTTTCCAAATGGACGTTAAATCTGCCTTCTTAAATGGTTTTATCGAAGAAGAGGTTTATGTGAAACAACCCCCTGGTTTCGAAAATCCCAAGTTTCCAAACCGTGTTTATAAACTCCAGAAAGCACTTTATGGTTTGAAACAGGCACCTAGAGCTTGGTATGATAGACTGAAAACATTCTTGCTGGCTCAGGGTTTTAAAATGGGATGTGTGGATAAAACTTTGTTCCTCATGCGGTCTGGCACTGATTTTCTATTAGTTCAGATATACGTGGATGATATTATCTTTGGTGGCTCTTCTCACGCTCTTGTCTCCAAGTTTTCTGAGCAGATGTCCAAGGATTCGAGATGAGCATGATGGGTGAGCTGCAGTTCTTCCTCGGGCTGCAGATCAAGCAAACTCCTCAGGGCACGTTCGTCCATTAAGCCAAGTACACCAGGGACTTGCTGCGGAAATTCGACATGAGTGACTTGTCACCTCAGCCGACTCCGATCAGCACTTCGACGGCGCTTGATGAGGACTTGGATGGCGAGGCGGTGGACTAGAAGGAGTACAGAAGCATGATCTGCTCTCTCCTGTACCTAACGGCGACCCGGCCGGACATTCAGTTTGGGGTCGGCCTCTGTGCGCGGTATCAGGCTTCTCCGCGCACCTCCCACAGGTAGGTGGTGAAACACATCTTCAGGTATCTGAAATTCACCCCTGAGTTTGGTCTCTGGTTCTCTGCAGATTCTTCTCTGGTTTTGGTTGGCTTTTCTGATGCCGATTTCGGTGGGTGTCGGTTAGATCGCAAGTCGACATCCGACACTTGTCAATTTCTCGGTACATCTTTGGTGTCTTGGTCCTCTCGCAAGTAGGATAGCGTAGCACTTTCTTCCACAGAAGATGAGTATGTTGCCGCTGCTAGCTATTGCTCCCAGATACTTTGGATGAAACAAACCTTGCAGGATTATGGACTGAGTTATGATAGGGTTCCCATCTTTGTAGACAACATGTCTGCTATTAGCATTGCAAAGAACCCTGTCCTACACTCCAGAACCAAACACATAGATATCCGGTTCCACTTCCTGCGAGATAACCATGAGAGATGACACATAGACTTGATTCATGTCCCTTTAGAGAGGCAAACCGCAGATATCCTAACCAAACCACTTGAGCAGGACACCTTTGCTCGCTTGCGAGGGGAGCTTGGGGTTTGTTACCCCTTTTGATCGCTGACTTTTCCTTGGTTAGCTTTGTAGGTCTTGTTTGTTTTTCTCTTCGTTTTCTAGGTTTGGTACTTGCATTGTGCATATGCATTGTACACTTATGCATTTTGCATTGCTTCACTTGCACTAGCATTCTTGTATACATTGATATGATCTCCTAGTGCTTGCTAGTGTGAGTTTATAAATGTGATCATATATAGCTTGCTCCACTGTGTATATGACTTCATCTGAGTTAAGCTATTTTGATTTGAAAATTTGAAAACATGGTCACCATGTCTTGGCTACTAGCATGTTATGGCGTGTTGATATGCTTTGCTATCTCATTCATGCTAGTGTAGCCTTTCGTTTAGCAATTCATACTTGACATGATCTAAAATTGATAAAATTGATCTAAAAACAAAGTCATACTTGAATTGTGCTTGAAATGGAATGGAAAGATCCAGGTGGGATTGCTTGTCGCACTGATCGAGCTTTCGGGACGGCTCACTTTGCACTTGTGAGAACCCGGGTAAGGCTGTGCATGACTAAAACGAGTGTCTTAAGCTTCTGATTGCCTTTGGCATAGGCTTGGTCTCGTTGCTAAGTAAAGCATGACAAGCTTTCAACCCCTGAAATTAAATTGCTTGATATAATGAGATTGCAAAATCAATGTTTACAACATGCTTTGGATGTTTTTGGCTCACCTGTATGAGTTTGATTAGCACTGTCTTTTATTCCCTACTTGCTAGTGCTAGATCAAGGGTGATGCTTTTATTTCTCCTAAACTGGAACTTGCCTAGCTCTAGACTGATTTGATATACCCTGTTGAGCTAGATGCAGGTCTTGTTTATGGATGCACACGTCTTGTGACTAGTTGTTGCTCATATCATTGTATCCCTGAATGCTTTCACTTACACCTCCTGCATTGCATTCATTGCATAGCATATGTTCAGGGGGAGTCTCAGTTTTAGGGGGAGCTTTAGGTCTGTTTAGCCTTGATGTGTGCATGTGCCAACAAGGGGGAGAAGTTTAGTGATCGAACAAGGGGGAAAATTGTTTGATTTTTGAGAGAACCAAAAACTTGTTGAACACAGGGCCTTGAGGGTGCATACATTTGGTGAGAGTTGCACTGGTAAGGGGGAAATGCATTCAGTGGGAGTTTCTGCCTTGTTTAGCTCCTGGTTTTCCCTCCGCTTCTGGCATGACTGTGTCGAGCCCTGCCTCTATCTTTGAGGAGTCATGCTTGTGTTTGATCGATTGCGTCGAGCCGTTGCCCTTGTCTGAGGGAATCGATCTTTGCTTGGTCAAGTGACTTATTCTTGCTTTTTTTGAGCTTTTGTCACTTGTTCAAGTTCTCTCTTGCTTCTTTGTTCTTCACTGTTTTTGTTTCAATCTTGGTTCGTTTGTGGTGTGTTGACAATGCACTCATCAAGGGGGAGATTGAGGAATGTTGAGTACTCTATCCTGCTTGTGATGAGTGAATTGTCAACCATGCGGTGTGATCGTGCGCTTGGTCTTTGGATTGCAGGTACACGGGCGTCAAGTGTCGATGGAGAGCTGCCGTGGAGGTGCTGTGGATGGCGGTGAAGGGCAGCCGGGACCGGAGCTCGTGCCGGGCGGTAGCTGTGGCGTCCACTCCTAGATCGAGGGCACAAGCGGCGACGGAAGACGGGTTTCTTGGTTTGCGCCACAAAACCAAGGAGGCGGATAGCGGTTGAAGATGCCAAGTCGTGGAGGCACGGGGGTCGGTCTCGGGACTGACGGAGGCGACGGGCGTCGACGGTGTCTAGGGCCTCGCTGCGGGCGAGGAGGTGACGGGCGTCGGGCGGCTTCTAGGGCTGTCAGAAGGCCGAGGCGGGAACGGCGTCTAGGGTCACGGCGTGGAGGCGGGAATCTTCCCGCGCGTGAAGTTTTGGCGGTTTTCTCAAAACCGGCCACCTACCCGGGTTTCGCGGACCTTCCAAAACCGCAAACCGGATCTTCATCGATATGGCGGCATCGCGGAGAAGACTTCGATTCGAAGAAAGAACCTCGGCCGTCGGATGAGTCCATGTATCTTTTCCGATTTTGCCCCTATAATCGTTGTTAAAATTACAGGGAACCAACACCGCCGGAAGTCTGGCCCCTTTGTCCTGATTGCCCTGATAACTACGAGCATGGCAAGTTTATGTTGCCCTTGGGCCAGCTTGTCCAGGAGGAGTCATGGGAGGTTCGGAGGTTCCATCTATGGTACATGCATGCTGCGAAGTTAGGCATGAGGGAATTCGTTGTCAGGGCCTCAAAGGAGTACTTCCACTTGGAGGATGATTGTTATTTCACTGTCGATTTCCATGACATGCTTAGGCTGCTACGCCGCAAGGACCTCGACGTCGCGCAAGTCACCCTTTATGCCATGTAAGTGGTTATACCTGTCCATCGATAAAGGTACGCTCATTATGATCAAACTAACAATGCCATGACAACGATTTGCATTGTGCTTGCAGGATGCAAGCATATGCTTCCCAGGAACTAGGGGAAGATATTATCTACCTATCTCCTATGCATATTACCCAAAGGGCCATTAGTTGGTACGATATACCGGACACGCAGTCAAAGTTAGTGAATTTGACCGGTCTGCAGTGAGTAGAGGTCCGAGTTAAAATGTGAGGCGAGATGATGTATAGAAAAGGACAATACATCTTAGAAGCCATGAAGAAGGTTCAGGACAATGGGTGTATCCTTGCCGCGCACCAATTCGGGTAAGTTAAAACGATACTTGCTATGTTTCAATTGTGATTTTTTATGTTTTTCACCGTTTGCATACCAATATTGTTTCAATTGTGTAGCGGGGGAATCATGGGCCACTGGGTTGTATTTGTCATCTATCCTCAGGATGGAAACGCTGTCATATTCGATTCCTTGTGCCATACGCACAAGGACGCGTATAAGGATTTTGAAGAATGTCTGTGATAGTAAGTGACGACACAATTCCTTATCCACTCAAAGTATTTATTGAATTTATTATTGATACAAGTGATTCGTATATAGTGCTTACAGGAAATACGCGGAAGACCCCGATTCCTATGATCGGAGGTCCAAGAAAAAGAAGCAGAAGAATGGCACAAAATTGCGCCTGAGACGAGATTTTCCGGTATGTATGAAGAAGATTATGTTCTACTACATTTGCATGCAATCTATGTGTCCTAACGACTATCTCTTACATTAATTCAGTGCGCGAAGCAACCTGCAAATTCAGTATTATGTGGATACTATGCTTGTGTATACCTCATGACTGCCGGATGTTACAATAGAAGCTGGCGACAGCTCAAGAAATCTGTAGCATGGTGGCGCAGGTCTAGTGTGGACAAGTATGTCATCAACCGAATAATATCTGATATTTGTAAGTTTGTCACTGATGAATGTTGTCATGTTGGGGGTCTCGCGTTCTGTGACGAGAGCGATCCAGCAACGGACGACAAGTTCGTGAGGCTACGCAACTGGAGAACCCAACTTAACATGAAGGACTACAAGTTGCCGGAGCTTGATTAGATGCCTTTAGCTTTTGTAATCATTTGAACGCTAGTGTCGAATTGATGTAATATATATTTGTGAATGGATGTAATATACTTGTTGAACATGTACTATGCAAAATCGGATTGGCACCTAAATGGATGTAATATGTGTTTTCTGATTGGGTTTTCAAATTCGAATTGGTTTTCAAATTCGATTTTAAATTCAAAATCAAATATGCTTTTTTTTAATTGTGAAAATCTTAACCGACGCGGTTTCGCCTCGGTAAATGCCTCCATTAACCGTGATGTTTTGTCCGAGGCGGTTGGGCTGCCTGCCTCGGAAAAGCCATTTTGCCCGCCTCGGAAAAGGAATTCTGTAGTAGTGATGCGATCATCTAGATCTTCCAATATGGGTAATCCGTCCCATTGAAATACGGCAATTTTCCCGAACTACGTTCCATTGTCGCCTTTGCGGATCAAGAACCGTTTAAGGTGGAATGATCCTTAACCGGCTCTGATACCAATTGACGTACCGAACAGGCGATCAGAAGGGGGTGAATGGGAACCTGAAATCCGATTCGAAAGCACCGGAGAGGAAAAGTCCAGATTTCACCCCAAACCCCTCAGATGGCGAGTATCAATACCACGAAGCTCAGGACAGCTACCGGCACGCGAAATACTCTCACTGAAAGTCTGAGCACACACGCGGAAGCACGACATAGAAGAACGTAAACACGCGCGCACATGCTCGACAGAAAATGGAAGAAAAACCGTCTCAGAGAAAACGCTTCAAAAACCTCGAAAAGAAATCACTTCCAGAACTCGAGCAGAGGGGTTAGTCCACAGTTAAAACAAAAGACTAGGAAAATGAGAAATAAATCTAACTAATTTTTATTTTGCTTTTTCAGGAATTAATTAAGCAGGAGAAGCAAATAAGCCTAGAGCTTGACAATAAATCTAGAAATAAACTACGAGACTAAACCTAGAGCACAAACCTAGAACAAGATTAACTACTTATCTAGGGCCTAAAACAAATTTAGCAGAATCAATGGAAAAAGATAAGCCAGTGAGGCAATTCTTCAAACACCTGCTGTGTGTCAGGCATGCACCCTGAGCTGCTAGCGTTGCTGTCGCCTGGGATCACTGGAACCTGCACACAAACACTTGTTGCAGCTGTAGGGCTCGAACTCGTAGGGGCTGCTGCTGACTTGATGCTCGCATGCCCTCTTGACTTGATGTGCAGGTTGCTCATCGCCGTGCACTCGTCCCGCAGACGCCGCCGCTGCAGTGCTGCAACAGGCTATCGTGTGAGGCCGCCTATCTGCTATCTGCTCTGTGTCCCGGCGTTGAGCTGCTGCTCGCACCGGCCGTTGCCTGCCGGCGGCTGACCCCCGCGCGCATGCGAGCGCCCCTGGACGAGGGCAGGTGCCGCGGCCCGATGCAGCTGGTGCTGCGCGTGCCCTGCTGCAAGCTTGGCACCGCATGCCGCTGCCACCGGGTCGCCGGGTGCCTGGCTAGCGTCCCCCAGCACGCGCGGCCTGGTCTGCTCGTTCCTTCCCTGCACTGCAACCACAATAAAGAGAAACCAAAAGAGGAACCACAAACCAACACAGGGAAGCACGAAATTTAAGCGAATCGAATGCCCGGAGGGAACAAGGAAGATTGGGGCCTCCTTTCCCGTTGAATTCAAGTCCAAGATTTCAAGAATCCATGGAAAAATTCTAGATCTAGAGAGAAGTGGGTGTTACCACCATCGACAAGGTCAACACTACATCGACTCCCACTAGGCCTCGCCGCTCCTCTCGGCCTAGGGTCTCCAGCGTGCATGTGTCGGGCCCGGAATGGAATCGGCCCATGTAAGAGATGTGAGTGAGTTGTGCGTTCTGTTGCTAGCGAGCTGTTCGCTTCGTCTACAAGTAGCCAAGCAGAGGAAGGCTTCGGCATGTATGCGAAAAACAGAAAAGACATTCTCCATGAATGAATCTGTCCTCCGACCTCCAATGCTCTCCTATCCCTGAACTTCTCTTCCTCAATTCTAGCTGAATCATCTTGGACCCGCCTCCAAAAACGCGCCGGCGCCATGGATCCCGCCGTCAATATCATCCTCGATGAGATGCAGCAGCGGTTCTCCGAGGAGCTCCGCAAGGGCTTCTCCGAGCAAGACGAGAAGTGGGACCGCCGGTTCCACGACCTCGAGCAATCTCAGGGCGCCCGGATCTTTCGCTTGGAGGACGCGGCCCAGGTGTTCGACGAATGGCGTCCACACATCGAAGCCACCGTCGAGGACATCCGGCTCGAGCTCGGCAAGGTCACCCACTTCTGGGACCGCTCCTTCCACGAGCGAATTGTTCCAGAGCCTCCCATCTTCCCCACCACGCAGTCGGCGACGGAGCGCCTACCTGCTCCTACCGGCGCCGAAGGCCCCGCTGGGCACTGCGTTGAAACACAACACCGGGATGCGGGGTTCGGATCGGTCCTGATCCACACCCACATCCTGGTCAAGGGTGCGTACTCTCATTCATCCCCTTCCCCCTCTAATCATGTTGCTTCTGGTTTTTCCTGTGACAACCCCATGCCAGGCAAGTTACCCAAACTGCATTTCCATCGATTTGATGGCGATAACCCCAAACTTTGGATCTCTAGGTGTGAGGACTATTTTGAGATGTATTCTGCCGACTCGAGTTATTGGGTTCGTTTAGCGTTGAATCAGCTTGATGGCCCGGCCGCGCGTTGGTCTCAATCTGTGGCCAAACGTCTTAAGCAATCCAGTTGGTCTGAATTCTCTTCTATGTTGCTTGAGCGTTTTGGCCGGGATCAGTAGGAATCCTTGATTCGGCAACTTTACCATATTCGCCAGACTACTACCGTCGCTGATTATGTTGAGCGATTCTCTGAATTGGTGGATCAACTCATTGCTTATGAGCATTCCACAGATCCCATGTATTATACAATTCATTTCATCGACGGATTGCGTGATGATATCCGTTCTACTGTGCTTATGCAGTGTCCATCTACCCTCGATACTGCTTGCTCTCTCGCCTTGTTGCAGGAAGAGGTGGCCATCCCGGCGCCAGCGGGATTCCCGTCGCCCTGAGACGGGATTTCAGAGGAAGCCCCCCCCCCCCCCACCGAGGACACCGCTGCCTCTCCCGGCGCCGCCTCTGGTGGACAAGCTGCCGGCGCCTGTCTCGGTGGACGACAAGCACGCCCCTGATCCTAGCAAGCAGGCTGTCGACAGGTTTGCAACTCTGAAAGCATATCGCTGTGCTTGTGGCCTCTGTGACAAGTGCGCCCAGCGCTGGCGTCCTGGCCATTAGTGTGCCCCGATGGTGCAACTTCATGTTGTGCAAGAGCTGATGGACTTGATCACATACGCCGATGGTAACACGGACTCTATTGGTGTCGAGTTATCTTCTGAACAGGGTGGATCAGTCAAGGATGCGCAGTTGTTTCTTGCATTATCTCAGGTGGCATTTGGTGGCACTGAAGGCCCCCAAACAATGCGCTTTCAGGGCACTATTCAGAATCATCACCTGCTCATTTTAGTGGACTCTGGGAGCTCACATTCATTCCTCAGTTCTCAGATTGCTGACAAGTTGCAAGGTGTTCAGTTTCTACCCAGCGCCATTAGCGTCCAGGATGCCAATGGGGGTATTATGCAGTGTGCTACTCACTTACCTAGGGCTTCTTGGTCAATTCAGGACTTCAATTTCTCCTCTGATCTGCAGGTTCTCCCCCTTCAACATTTTGACTTGATTTTGGGTATGGATTGGCTTGAGTCTTTCAGCCCCATGAAGTTTCATTGGAAGCTGAAGTGGATGTCAATTCCGTATGGTAATTCCACTGTATTACTCCATGGTCTCTTGCCTCAGGTGCCTGTTGATACAATTGTTCAGCTCTGCAGTATTTCAGTACCTGTTCAGCTAGAGGAGATAGCTTCTTCAGTCCACCCTTCTATTTCAGCCTTGCTCACTGAATTTTCCTCAGTTTTTGCTCCAGTCAATGGGTTACCTCCTGCTCGGGATTGTGATCACTCAATTCCCTTAGTGGCGGGCGCCCAACCAGTCTATATCCGCCCCTACCGATACCCGCCGGCTCTCAAGGACGAAATTGAAAAGCAGATACAAGATATGCTGGACAAGGGCCTAATCCAGCCAAGCAGCAGTCCCTTTTCTTCACCGCCCCTACCGATACCCGCCGGCTCTCAAGGACGAAATTGAAAAGCAGATACAAGATATGCTGGACAAGGGCCTAATCCAGCCAAGCAGCAGTCCCTTTTCTTCACCACTGCTATTGGTTAAAAAAAAGGATGGGACATGGCGTCCTTGTGTGGATTACCGCTACCTCAATGCGCTAACTGTCCGTGGCAAGTTCCCTATACCCATTTTCGATGAGCTGATCGATGAATTGGCCGGGGCTTCTTGGTTTTCAACCCTTGACCTCAATTCTGGTTTTCATCAAATCAGAATAAAGGTCCGCGAAGAGTACAAAACAGCCTTCCAAACTCATTTTGGCCACTTCGAGTTTAAGGTTATGTCTTTTGGCCTTTGTGGAGCCCCCGCTTCTTTCCAAGGTGCTATGAATTCTACTCTCAAGCCCTTGTTGAGGACATGTGTTCTGGCTTTCTTTGATGACATATTGGTGTACAGTCATTCTTTTGAAGAGTATCTTTCCCACCTTCGTGCAGTTTTTCAGTTGCTCGCACGAGACCAATGGCAAGTTAAACTGTCCAAATGTACTTTCGCATAGCGGCAGATTTCTTACCTTGGACATATCATCAGCGCCGAAGGAATCTCAACAGACTCCAGAAAGGTGGAAGACATGGTCTCGTGGCCTACCCCTGCCAACACCAAAGAGCTGCGGAGTTTCCTCGGTTTGGCGGGCTATTATCGGAAGTTTGTCAGACATTTTGCAATTATTGCTCGTCCCCTCACTGATCTTCTGAAGAAGCACTCCATCTTTGTCTGGACACCTGATCACCAAGCCACTTTCGATACTCTTAAGTCTGCTCTCAACTCGGCACCTGTTCTTGCCACTCCGGACTTCAGCAAGCCCTTTTGCTTAGAGACTGACGCCTGTGCCAATGGTGTCAGCGCTGTTCTCATACAGTCTGGTCACCCTCTTGCATACATCAGCAAATCGCTCGGTCCCAAGACAGCAGGCCTCTCTACATACGAGAAGGAGTATCTAGCCATTCTCCTTGCAGTTGAGCAGTGGCGCTCCTACCTGCAACATGCAGAGTTCACTATCTTCACTGATCAACGCAACTTGACTCACCTCACTGATCAGCGCCTCTACACTCCTTGGCAACAGTGGGTGTTCACTAAATTACTGGGGCTGCAATACAAGATAGTATACAAGCAAGGCTCCGAAAATCATGTGGCCGATGCTCTATCCCGGCGCCCGCATGATTCTGAACTAGTCCTGCTCGCTATGTCGTCTTGTGCCCCGTCTTGGACTTCGGCAATCATTCAAGGTTACAATCAGGATGAAGAAGCTCAATTGTTGTTGTCCAAATTGACCATAGATCCTTCAGCTGTCCCTCATTTTACTATTCAAGAAGGTCTTCTTCGATACAAGAAAAGGATCTGGCTCGGCAACAACAGAGACTTGCAAGCTCAAATATTGTCAGCATTACATGATGCCCCTTCAGGTGGTCATTCAGGTTTTCCAGTAACCTACCGCCGGGTCAAGCAGCTGTTTGCCTGGAAGGCCATGAAATCTGACATTAAAGCATTTGTGGCCAGTTGCTCCACTTGCCAACAAGCTAAACCAGACCGTTCCAAGTACCCCGGCCTCCTTCAGCCACTTCTAGTCCCTTCATCGGCGTGGCAAATTATTTCCATGGACTTTATCGAAGTATTACCTAAGTCCAAGGGCATAAATTGTATCCTGGTAGTAGTCGACAAATTCACCAAATATAGTCACTTTCTGGCCTTATCACACCCTTTCACAGCTGCTGATATTGCCAAAGTCTTCTTTCATAACATTTACAAGCTGCATGGCCTCCCGGACTCCATTGTCTCCGACCGCGACAGGGTCTTCACAAGCACGTTTTGGCAAGAACTCTTCAAACTGGTCAAGGTCTCTCTACGTATGAGCACAAGTTACCACCCTCAGACAGACGGACAAACCGAGCGCATCAACCACTGCCTCGAGACATATCTTCGCTGTTTCGTTCATGCTTGCCCATCAAAGTGGATGGACTGGTTGAGTTCAGCTGAATACTGGTACAACACTTCCGCTCATTCTGCTATTGGTTGCTC
This sequence comes from Panicum virgatum, assembly GCF_016808335.1. Lineage (NCBI taxonomy): Eukaryota > Viridiplantae > Streptophyta > Magnoliopsida > Poales > Poaceae > Panicum > Panicum virgatum. The sequence continues at coordinate 50,201 of NW_024376302.1, forward strand.
CCCATTCGAAGCTCTGTATGGCTACACCCCTCGCAGCCTGGGTCTCCATTCAACTCAGCGCTCCCTATCTGATGTCTCTGTTTGGGTTCAGGAAAAGAAACTGATGACCAGTTTAATCCAGCAACATCTGCAGCGAGCCCAACATCGCATGAAGATTCAAGCCGACAAGCACCGGTCAGCTCGCTCTTTTCAAAAGGGAGATTCAGTTTACCTCAAGCTTCAACCCTATATACAGTCTTCTCTGGCTCCAAGAGCTAACTAGAAATTGGCCTTCAAATATTTCGGCCCGTTTAAAGTCATTGGCAAAGTGGGTCCGGTTGCATACAAATTACAGTTGCCTTCTTCTTCCTCCATCCACGACGTCTTCCATGTTTCCGAGTTAAAGAAGGCAACTTCGAAGATGGACCAGGTTTCCCCTGTTATTCCTGACCTTGACCCTTCTTTCAGTTTCTAGAATAGGTGTTGGCAAAGAAACTGGTGTCCAAAGGTGTCCGGTCGGTCCAGCAAGTTCTGATCAAATGGTCCGGTTGGCCTGATGCTCTTGCAATCTGGGAAGATCTCGAAGCTCTTCGCCAGCGATTCCCATCAGCACCCGCTTGGGGACAAGTGGGTTCACTACAAGGGGGGATGTTACCACCGTCGACAAGGTCAACGCTACATCGACTCTCACTGGGCCTCGCCGCTCCTCTCGGCCCAGGGTCTCCAGCGTGCGTGTGTCAGGCCCGGAATGGAATCGGCCCGTGTAAGGGACGTAAGTGAGTTGTGCGTTCTGTTGCTAGCGAGCTATTCGCTTCGTCTACAAGTAGCCAAGCAGAGGAAGGCTTCGGCATGTATGAGAAAAACAGAAAAGACATTCTCCATGAATGAATCTGTCCTCCGACCTCCAATGCTCTCCTATCCCTAAACTTCTCTTCCTCAATTCTAGCTGAATCATCTTGGACCCTAACAGTGGGAAGGGGAAGGAAGAAAGAAAACCAGAGAGCCAGAGAGATGCCGTGTCCCCCTTCTCTTTATCTCCAAGTCTCCTTGCTAATGACTGATTTACCCCTACAACTATAATTAAGGTACATGCCCACGCAAGGGCAATTTCGTTCGACTTTTTCTCGGAGCATCGAACGGACCCGGCGACTTCATGATCTTGCTTCGCCTCGACGCAAGCTTCGCGATCCCGTCACCTATCCTTCGATCTCCTCGCGCTCTCCGCCCCTATTCCCGCCAGAATCCTTCCCCGGGTTTTGCGGCCCAAACCTGGAAACCGTTTCGTCGATCTCCCGATCCTTGATGCGTGTCAGAGCCATCCTCGACCGCCCGGCGCCAAGTTTTCCAGAGCCTCCGCTCGACTTGCACGACCGCCGTCTTGACTCGGTCAACACGGTCAACCTGTGTAACTTGTGCTCGTCGATGTGTCCAGACGTCAGTCACCGCGACTGATCACCCGGCCTCCTGGTCCCTCGGCCCAAGCCCAGCATATGTCCTTCACCGCTTTCGGTCCATCGGTACGAACCCGCATGACCTTCACTTTCGCCGCCGACCACCGCCTCCGACTTTCATGCCTGCGCACCACAAGCCAAGAAACATGTTGCACGACACGACTCAAGCCACGGTTAATCCTCAAACTCAACCCGTTGTGCTCGATCGCTGACAATCACTCATCATCAAACCCGAATCACAAGGGCACAATCCACCTTGTGTTCGCAAATCTAAAAAAACTTGTTTCATCCGGCTTCTAGTTCATTTTAGTACGGACTTATAAAATGATTTAACATACAGTTCCTTGTTTGGCGCGACACAGGTGATGCCAAATCCGCAATAAACTCTCCCAAACAGACCCTAAGTTGAGACTAGTGACTATTGGCTGGGCTTTTTCTGTGACTAGGGGTTTTAAAGGGTCTTGAAATTTGGCCTAGAGAATTTAAGGGGCAGGCCTTAAAAGGGCCGGGCTCTAATCCTATACAATTTTGAGCTAAAATATTAAAGGGCTATGTTGGGTTGTGAAGAGGTCACTAGGGCAATAGCCCGTTACCACCCCTACCCGTGACGGCTAAACTATTGTTGGATACGCGGCATATTCCTGTGCCCATCAGCATGTATAGTCATGGTTATCTGGATACACACAAAACAATAAGGATCACAAAAAATCATAAGCGCAAGTGGACACGGGTATTGAATTTGTCAAGAAATTGCATGGATTTGTCAATGACCCTCCACAGTTGTATTGGATTTGTCAAGAAATTGCATCGATTTGTCAATGACCCTCCACAGTTGACAAGGACAGAGCGAGAGCGATGGCCACAATAACAAGTGGCTAGGCATGTCTCTCTGGACAAAAAGATAAGGCAGACTTCAAAACCCTTGTTAGGTGTAGCATGCCATTGCTACAGTTGCAAGGGTCACGAACACGACGAGGTTTCACAGTGACATCTTCTACTAGCACTCCCGTCTATTATTATTGCCTTCCCATTCCATCCCATCGGGCTGTCCATCCTGTTCCTAGACAGCTGCAAGGCAGAAACCTCAAGCGAGTGAGCTGACTGATCCGGTAACTAGTCTCCATTTGGAACCAGCAGCACTCAGTGATTCATGGAGGTCGTGACCAGAGGTTGGGCACTGCACTTCCGAAGTTTGCTGATCTCTCGTCACCGGCGAGTGCAATCTGCTAAAGAGGCTGAAGGGGGAGATCAAGTTCCAACAAGAAGAGCTTGAGAGCATGAAGGGTGCCCTCGAGGACATCTCAAGGACTCCGGCATACCAGTTTCCCAACTAGGACAAGATCTAGGCCAGGAATGTGAGACAGATTTAACCGTTACTATTTTAGGCTATTCTAATAATGACAGATATGGATGACTTTTTAGATAATGAAATAGATATGGCTACTATTATTAAAGATAATTAAAGTCTACCGAGGATATGTTTTTTATTTTTATGAGAATTTCTAGAATTTATATTATTTTCTAGTATGTCTCGTGAGGATTTAATGGAGGCACCTCTAATTACTAATAGTATGATTCATAGATATAATTGGATGATTCATATTTGAGATAGCTAAAATGCTGAATCGGCAGGCCGGCAGGGAAATCTTTGTGCATGCTACAGTAAATGCATGTAATCAGTTGCAGTCAGTCGCTGCTGGGATCCAGTTTGATGTCACTGCAATGGATGATCTGCTTAACTTTATCACCTGCAACGGACTGCCAGTGCAATTCCTCCTGACAAACCACTTCCTTCTCAAATCCTGTTCAAATTTGTTTAACTTGTCATCTTGTCTCAATAACCATAAAGCCAGTGAGTCAGTGTAAGAAACATGGCCCCATTAGGCTATAGTTTGTGATTTTGGGGATTGAGTGAAAACATGATCAATGTAACTAACAACTTTGTAAGCTCAAGTTTGTAGGATTTTTAGGTGTCACACCCTGAAATTTTTGAATTTCAGGATGTGATTAAAATTAAAAATAAAACAATAATTTTCTCATATTTTTAAAATTTTCGCAATATTTACTTTTCTTCACAAGGAATTTAGTAAAAATAAATAAAGTTTGTTTGAATTTCAAAAAAAATAAATGAAGTTGGTTGTGTGTTGCACTCATGCTACCCTTGCATTGTTTTCATGTTGTGGTTCAATTTGAATTTGAATTCTTCGAATTTGGATTCAAATTGAATTTGTTTGAAGTCCTTTGCAAAAAGAAAAAAAAACCTTTCTCTTCTCCCTCCCTCTCTTTCTCCTTTCAGCCCAGCAGGCCCAACTCCATCCCTCCCTCTCCCTTTCTCTTTTCATTCCCGCGGCCCAGAAGCTCCACGCCGGCCCGTTTCTTTTCCTCTCGCGGCCCAGTTCCCGCACCCCAGCCCAACTCACGTCTCCCCCCTTCTCTCTCTGACTCGTGGGGTCCGCCCGTCGGGGGCGTCCCCTACCCTGGGTCGGGCACGGACTCCGCAGAGTCCGGCCGCACCCCGCGCAGCCGCGGCCTTCTTGGCCCGCACGCCAAGGGGCGTTGCCCACCCCTATATAAGGCGCCGCACCCCCCGCTTGAACCCTATCCCGCAGCCGCCGCTTTCTTCTGCGCGCCAAACCCTAGCACCGCCGCCATTGATGAGTTCGAGCTCGGGCCAACAACGCGTCGCCGTTCCGTCGCGCCTCCGGCGCTCCCGAGCCTCCCATGAGCTTCGCGTCGAGGTGGAGACCCTCGACGACTCGTTGTATCCCTCCCTCTCTCTCTCAGTTCCGCCCGGGAGCGTTCGCCGTCGCCGCCGCTTTGCCATGCGCCGTCGCGAGCTCCGCTCGGCCCGTTCCTGGCCCGCGCCGCTGTCCTAGATCGATTGCCCGCACCGCGCGCATGCTTCTAGTGCTTACCGTGCTCAAAATCGAGCCCCGGAGCGCCGAATCGGCAACTCCGGCGAACCGCCGCCACGCGCCGCCGCTCGCCGGTGTCTCGCGTCGCCGCCAGCTCGCCCCGAACCGCCCTGGCCGTCAGATCTAAATCAAACAGCCCAGATTAGATCGGATCCAAGTAAACCTAGTCAGAAAATGGTGAACCGTGGTTCTTTTGCAAATAAATCCCTCTGTTTTGTCAAAATAAACCCGCCGTCCTCTTTTGTTGAAAAATATTTACAAAACACCCCCTTCTTTTCTGTTTTAGCCCCTGCCTTTTCCTAAAATCTAACCCGCCATCCAGGACCCTTTCTTTTGCATGCTAAACCCTGTAGTTTAGGTTTAATTATGTTTAGGTCCCTAGTTTCTTCAGATCTAGCCCCTAGAAGCTCTGTTTCTTCGCAAACAAGTCCTTAGAACCTTGTTTTAGCCATATCTTTCACGTTTTAACTCCGTTTTCAATGATTCTTGTGCTCATGTGATCCTTGTAACATGTGCAATAGCTCTATCATCCTATTATCCTTTGGGAGCACACTTTAATGTGCCTCGCAAATCCTTTTTGCTAACCCTTCATGTTCATAGTTAATCACGACTAGATCCCTGAAGCACCATTTAGTCTATAGAATCGCCGTTTTAGTTCCGTTTTCCGTGTTTCTTGCGCTCTCGTAACCGTAGCAGTGAGCCCTATCCTTTAGTATGCTCTTTTAAAGCCTTTCTTTTGTTTTGGTGTATTGTTCTTAGATATATCTTCTTGTTTGCTTTGTATGTTTTTCCGATGATTGCTTCGAGTAGAAGGATCGTTGTTCGAAGATTGAAGATCAAGAATTCCAAGTGATCAAGAGCTGAAGAGCAGTGAACAGTAGTAAGAGTAGCTTTTCGTTGGAGAAAGGTAAGTGACCCTAACTATCTTTCTAACTATGCTTATATACAAGAGTACTTGATTTAATTGGAACATGGAGAACCACCCAAGAAAACCGTACAACCACAATACTATATGGCTCTGGTCTTGGCTAAGTAATTAGATGAACTATATGTTGTGTTGGGGTTGTTTTGCTTGGTGGTTATGAATTTGTGTTGTGGAGCGGGTGAAGGAAGCTGTGTCTTCTGAGGGACCGCAAATGCAGGGACAACACATACATATAGGGATTCTTCGGAAAGGCCTCGTAGCGTCCCTATGCAATCACACCTCGGAAGTGTGGTACTGTGCCTAGCTAGCACATTGCGTGGTTGGGTTCAAAGTTCTTCGGAACTTTTACGCGAATTGTGGTGAAAGTGTACAACCTCTGCAGAGTTAAAACTAACCGGTTAGCCGTGTTCACGGTCAGGAGCGGCTTGGACCCTCACATGATTAATAAACTTAAAGATGGATTGAAATCAATTCTGGTTATTTCTTGTGGCCTTGCTGAGTACCAACCATAAGTGTACTCACCCTTGCTTACTGTTGCTTAGAAGGAAAAGTTGCTGTGAAGTCTTTTGAAGATGATGCTGAGTTCTAGGCGTACGCAACCCCCAGTCGATTGCCTGTGAAGTTTGGAGCCTTCGTTTCCAGGATAAGCTGTAAACTCTGATAGTCTTTTATTTGTTGTATTTCTCTTTTTCATGGTACTGTTACTGATTATTCACTTATGATGTCTCTATATGTATGAAACTTGATCCTGGCATACATATAATTATGCATTCGGTTTTGTCCTTAAAACCGGGTGTGACAGAAGTGGTATCAGAGCTGTATCGACTGTAGGACGTAAGGCTAGATAGCAATGGCCGTGTTCTAAGATTTCTTTTGATTTCAAATCTTTTCCTGCTTGTTCTTTGACCCCCTCCATTGAATATTCTCTCTCCTTAACTATTTTCTTTTCTCAATCAACATTGACAATCTTTTCTCACCTATCTATCTTATCATTTGCACTTTCTCATTTGCAAATAAAAAAAAATCTTAAACTTTCTATTGTCCTATTGTCCTCTTGATAAATTTTCTTTTTGATAATCAATTCTTGGTCAATTACCCTTTGTTGTTTCTCAACACCCTCAATCCTTCTGTTTATTCTTCTCTCTCCTGGACACTCCTTGATTTTCTTAAAAATTTATCTTTGTTGATATATCTTTCTTTTCTTTATTTTATCTAGCTTTCTCCGTTGAGCCTCTCCTCTTCTTTTCAAATAAATATCACTTTGAATTCATCTCTTGACTTGGATTTCAAAGTATATCTTCTGATTCAAAGTTATTTAGATGAATCGCGCCATGTATCATAATGCATGTCCAAGTCATCTGAGATCCAAGTCATCTGAAGAATGGAGCTGCTAGTTCATCATGAGGAGTCAAGTCTAAGCAATTGGAGATTGTACCACGTGTCCACCTTCCTGCTCAAGTTGGATGAAGGATTCAAAGCACCACCAAAGAATCGAGTATGAGCAAGAATTGTGACACTCTCACTACCACTACAATCACAAAGATCGAATCAACGCTGGACAAGTCGAAGGAGGCACGTGTCATCAACAATGAAGCTGGAAGATATAACCACGCTTAGGAATACCCCTTCTAACTCTATTAACAATGTTTAGCATCGTTCTTTGACCATGTTGACTAGTGGAATTCGGTGTTTGCATGATGATACTTGGCTTTATGACCTTGTCTGTTTCGCTTCTTTGTAATGATTGTTGGTGTGTTATGGGTCTTCTACCTACAATGACATCAGTTGTCTAGATGGGTTCTTCTTTTATACCTCTCCCTCCTTGTTATCCTCCGTCTTTCTACCTAATCTTTTGGATGTCAAGAAGGAAGTTTATGGCAACACTGGCAGCAATAGTAGAAACCTCCCAGAGTCTACAATGATCGACAAATGAAAGAAACTGAAGACAAGAATGCACTCTTTTCCCTTTCTGTTACCCTCATGTCTTCCCCCCCTCTACCTTGATTTATTTAAGTTGCGACCACCAAGAGTTGGTGAAAAGGAGGATGATGATCAACCCAAGAACCAAAGCTCCAATAGCCATACACTCGGTCAGACGTCATCAGTTGATCCCTTGCCAAGACGGATGATCAGGATACCTCTGCCAAATGAGAATGCCGTCAGTCTCCAATTCTCATGCCACCACGAGTCGCCAAGATACTAAACCAAGAAAATCATGTTTCTACAACGCAGTGGCTGCCTGAGGATGTATGAAAAGATCTAAACTTTATGGTTGGCTTATCTTCATCACTTTACTTGAAGGTTATGAGATATGTTTGTGGACTTGAGAAGTGATACCATATACTCAAGCCAGGAGAAGCAACTAAGCTCTATTCAAATCACTTTATCAAGGTACGAAGGATGTTCTTTGAAGGATGTGTCAACAAAGCTGTGGAAAGAATGGAAGTTAAAGGAGGAATTAGAATGAGTATCCGCGAAGTGTTTTGTGTGAGTTATCAGGAATTAAGAAGAATACATTGCAAGAAGGAATAACTGAGAAGAAAGTTAATGTGTGTCGGATGCTACCCACCTAAACCTTTGTCTTTTGCTAGCCTTGTGAATCTCGGGACGAGATTCCTTTTAAGGGGGGTAGTTCTGTCACACCCTAAAATTTTTGAATTTCAGAATGTGATTAAAATTAAAAATAAAACAATAATTTTCTCATAATTTTAAAGTTTTCGCAATATTTACTTTTCTTCACAGGGAATTTAGTAAAAATAAATAAAGTTTGTTTGAATTTCAAAAAAAATAAATGAAGTTGGTTGTGTGTTGCACTCATGCTACCCTTGCATTGTTTTCATGTTGTGGTTCAATTTGAATTTGAATTCTTCGAATTTGGATTCAAATTGAATTTGTTTGAAGTCTTTTGCAAAAAGAAAAAAAACTTTCTCTTCTCTCTCCCTCTCTTTCTCCTTTCAGCCCAGCAAGCCCAACTCCATCCCTCCCTCTCCCTTTCTCTCTTCATTCCCGCGGCCCAGAAGCTCCACACCGGCCCGTTTCTTTTCCTCTCGTGGCCCAGTTCCCGCATCCCAGCCCAACTCACCAGCCCTTCTCTCTCTGACCCGTGGGGTCCGCTCGTCGGGGGCGTCTCCTACCCCGGGTCGGGCACGGACTCCGCAGAGTCCGGCCGCACCCCGCACAGCCGCGGCCTTCTTGGCCCGCACGCCAAGGGGCGTCGCCCACCCCTATATAAGGCGCCGCACCCCCCCCCCTTGAACCCTATCCCGCAGCCGCCGCTTTCTTTTGCGCGCCAAACCCTAGCGCCGCCGCCATTGATGAGTTCGAGCTCGGGCCAACACCGTGTCGCCGTTCCGTCGCGCCTCCGCCGCTCCCGAGCCTCCCAGGAGCTTCGCGTCGAGGTGGGGACCCTCGACGACTCGTTCTCTCCCTCCCTCTCTCTCTCAGTTCCGCCCGGGAGCGTTCGCCGTCGCCGCCGCTTTGCCATGCGCAGTCGCGAGCTCCGCTCGGCCCGTTCCTGGCCCGCGCCGCTGCCCTAGATCGATTGCCCGCGCCGCGCGCATGCTTCTAGTGCTTGCCGTGCTCGAAATCGAGCCCCAGAGCACCGAATCGGCAACTCCGGCGACCCGCCGCCACGCGCCGCTGCTCGCCGGTGTCTCGCGTCGCCGCTAGCTCGCCCCGAACCGCCCTGGCCGTCAGATCTAAATCAAACAGCCCATATTAGATCGGATCCAAGCCAACCTAGTTAGAAAACAGTGTAAGGATCGATGGACCAAGAGGGGGGGTGAATTGGGCCTTTTTCAATTTCTAAAACAAAGTAAAGCAACCTTAACCTATGCAATGCTAGTAGTGGCACCAATTCACCAACCGGATAACTAAGCTACTTACACAAGCTAAGAGAGATAGAAACAAAGTAAAGCCTAGCAAGGTAGAGCTAAGTTATGATCTCTAAGTCAAGCACATGAGTAAATTGCATGAAAGAAAATGCTTGAATAAAGAGAGTGGACAAGAGACGACCGGATTTTTTTCCGTGGTATCGATGTGTTGGCACACACCCCTAATCCACGTTGTGACACTCACAAAGAGTATTGTCACCTCCCAAGTCACCGAGACGAGGGCGCTCACTAAGAGTCTCCGTTCACCATCCCGGTGTGGTGGAGATCAAGCCACGTACAATCTTCTTCTCCGGGCTCCCACAATCCTTGGCAAGCTCCGCGAGAAACACCTCGATCACCAAGATCGTCTAGGTGATGCCAATCACCAAGAGTAACAAGCTAAGACCTTCACTTGAGCAAGAACCGATCACCAAGAACGGATGCACACTAGCTTTTCTCTACTCAAGTCCTTAATCTTGCTTCTTGATTGATTGAATGCACAAGTATGTGAATGATGAAGCTCAAGGTGGCTCTTGACTATGGTATGAGTGTTTGGATGTTGCCTGGTGTCAAGAGTGGGCGAAATGACCCATTGGAGGGGTATATATAGGCAGCTCACACAAATAGAGCCGTTGGAGAAAAGCTGCCAGAAAACTGCGTAGCGCCGGTTAATCCGACGTCCCTCCAATTGTCATCGTCGGTTTAACCGGTGAATGTAAACTGCCTCTTCTGAAAACTAGCCGTTACAACTGGGGCAGATTAACCGACGTAGCATCGGTTTAACCGGTGAGTGTAGTTGTCCACTGAACCACTGAAAAACCAAGTCTCTGGACAACTGCACCGACGTTAACTCAAACCTATCGTCGGTTTAACCGGTGAGTACAACTTTTGAATTCCTCTGAAAAACCATCTCACTGGTCAATTGCACCGACGTCTTGATTCAAACAGCGTCGGTTAATCCGGTGAATAGAACTTGAATTGCCCTGGAAAAACCAACTCTGGACTAATGCACCGACGTTAAATTCAAACACGTCGGTTTAACCGGTGTATTCAATTTGTCCAGACTCTGCTGACTTCGTTTAACCGACGTATAGAAAATTGAGAGCGTCGGTTAAACCGGTGTATAGACTTTTTCTGATTTTGTCTTTTCTGATTTGAGTCTTGAATGAAATCCAAATATTCTTGAGATATAGTTTGAGAACCACTTATTTGAACTTCTAGAAACCTGAGTGACCATAGTGTGCATCCATTTTCAAATGACCATGTCCATGCTCAAGTTACTAAGCCTTAACCCCTCTTAATAGTGCGATCACTACAAAACTATAAAACCTATACTAACCTAAGTGTCCTTCTCAACCTTGTGACACTTAGGACTAGAAAGATCCTTAGCCTTGACATATATAAGTTGAAAACCGAGATCGCCTTTTAGAATAACCGAAATTGAGGGGCCTCTTTTGACATATGACCAAATGAGCGATAATGATCTATTAAGCTGCACAAACTCATTAGTCACAATAATGGTTGTCATTAATCACCGAAACATACCTTGAGGGCCTAGATGCTTACAAACAGTCAACCATGGTCCTTTTGCAAATAAACCCCTCTGTTTTGTCAAAATAAACCCGCCGTCCTCTTCTATTGAAAAATATTTACAAAACAGCCCCTTCTTTTCTGTTTTAGCCCCTGCCTTTTCCTAAAATCTAACCCGCCGTCCAGGACCCTTTCTTTTGCATGCTAAACCCTGTAGTTTTGGTTTAATTATGTTTAGGTCCCTAGTTTGTTCAGATCTAGCCCCTGGAAGCTCTGTTTCTTCGCAAACAAGTCCTTAGAACCTTGTTTTAGCCATATCTTTCACGTTTTAACTCCGTTTTCAATGATTCTTGTGCTCATGTGATCCTTGTAACGTGTGCAATAGCTCTATCATATTGTTATCCTTTGTGAGCACACTTTAATGTGCCTCGCAAATCCTTTTTTCTAGCCCTTCATGTTCATAGTTAATCACGACTAGATCCCTGAAGCACCGTTTAGTCTATAGAATCGCCGTTTTAGTTCCGTTTTCTGTGTTTCTTGCGCTCTCGTAACCGTAGCAGCGAGCCCTATCCTTTAGTATGCTCTTTTAAAGCCTTTCTTTTGTTTTGGTGTATTGTTCTTAGATGTATCTTCTTGTTTGCTTTGTATGTTTGCCCGATGATTGCTTCGAGTAGAAGGATCGTTGTTCGAAGATTGAAGATCAAGAATTCCAAGTGATCAAGAGCTGAAGAGCAGTGAAGAGTAGTAAGAGTAGCTTTTCGTTGGAGAAAGGTAGGTGACCCTAACTATCTTTCTATCTATGCTTATATACAAGAGTACTTGATTTAATTGGAACATGGAGAACCACCTAAGAAAACCATACAACCACAATACTATATGGCTCTGGTCTTGGCTAAGTAATTAGATGAACTATATGTTGTGTTGGGGTTGTTTCGCTTGGTGGTTATGAGTTTGTGTTGTGGAGCGGGTGAAGGAAGCTGTGTCTTCTGAGGGACCGCAAAGGCAGGGACAACACATACATATAGGGATTCTTCGGAAAGGCCTCGTAGCGTCCCTATGCAATCACACCTCGGAAGTGTGGTACTGTGCCTAGCTAGCACATTGCGTGGTTGGGTTCAAAGTTCTTCGAAATTTTTACGCGAATTATGGTGAAAGTGTACAACCTCTGCAAAGTTAAAACTAACCGGTTAGCCGTGCTCACGGTCAGGAGCGGCTTGGACCCTCACATGATTAATAAACTTAAAGATGGATTGAAATCACTTTCTGGTTATTTCTTGTGGCCTTGCTGAGTATCAACCATAAGTGTACTCACCCTTGCTTACTGCTGCTCAGAAGGAAAAGTTGCTGTGAAGTCTTTTGAAGATGATGCTGAGTTCTAGGCGTACGCAACCCCAGTCGATTGCCTGTGAAGTTTGGAGCCTTTGTTTCCAGGATAAGCTGTAAACTCTGATAGTCTTTTATTTGTTGTATTTCTCTTTTTCGTGATATTGTTACTGATTATTCACTTATGATGTCTCTATATGTATGAAACTTGATCCTGGCATACATATAGTTATGCATTCGATTTTGTCCTTAAAACCGGGTGTGACATTAGGTCCCATGGTGTCCAATTCATTGTCAAGGTGTCCAATTTGAGGTTTTCCAAATGCCAGTCGAGACGAGTTGAACAAGGTGCAGCAGAAATCAACTGACCGATTGAACCCACGGTCTTGAAGATGAACGGGTCGGTGCATCTAGTAGTTGCAATGACGATTAAGTGAAGAAAACACAGTAGCACCGGTTAAACCGACTATGCAAGGAGTGGCGTCGGTGCATTGGTAATGGCATTGATCAGGGAGCATGTCAAGCTGCAGACGAGTTCGAGGGGAAATCCTTAAGCACCAGTAGAACCGACCGTGGTCGGATGAAGCGTCGATGCAATAATGCAAGCAAAAGCTGGCGTGTCAGAAGGGGAGCCAACGGCTATATGTGGATGAACAGGGTGACCAGTTGAACCGACACCCACCAGGCAAAGCGTCAGTTCAACCGATCCTACTGCACTTTTACTAGCCGTTGAAGCAACGACTCTATGGAGTTATTGGGCTATATATGTACCATCTTCTCTCGCCCATTTGAGTTTGCTGGAGTCCAGAGATTGCAAAATTTCTTTTGGGATGAGGGTTTCACACTAGTTGAATCATAGATGCACATCTAAATAGCATATTTTAGTTTATATTTTGTGCAAACTAGATTGAGCCGTAGGATAAGTTCTTATGTTTTCCTAATTCACTCCCTCCCCTTCTTAGGCTACGAGCACCGATTCCTTTCAATCAATTAGTGCTAACGCCCATTGTATATTACTAAAGTCGACACTTACCAGAGCAAGGAATCTTTTTCTATTTCAAAAACAAGGATGCTTGTTTTCAGATATTTAAGCTTGGTGCAGTTTCTTGAAACTTCATCTACAAAGTGTAGATTTTTAGAACATACCCGAAAATTGTGCAGCCCTTGTTGGCATTATAAAAAGATAATTTAGTTCCAAGGAACACTTTCTAAGAAGTTAGTGCAATTCCTTGAAATGCAATTTTGATTTCATGCAATTCCTTGAAATGCAATTTTGATTTCAAGATGTCACTCTGCTGACAGGCGTACACTGCCGCAGCATGAGTTTGGGTGGACCATACGTGTGAATCAGGTGAATTAGAAGAAGAAAACACTTTTATCATCCCCCCTTAATCTCCTATATTTGTTGGATTGTGGAATTGAGAATACGATGTAATGGCATCAGTTCTCCTGGACTGGCGAAGATAAAAAAAATGCAACTGGAAAGGCTTGGCATCAAGCTCCAGTGCAGGCTGTGTGTTGCCAGCACGACAAGACTGAGAAACTACGCCATCCTCTCCTATCCCTTTCTTCTCCGGTTCCCCATTGCTCCCTTTGTAGCCAGTACAAAACAGAGTTGGCAAATCGAATACTTGTTGCCTCATTGCAATTCTGAAACCAGAAAAAAAAACATACATGAGTATTTTGTTACTCCACCAGTTACCCCCTCTTCATCCCTTTCAAATGTGATCATAACTGCAAGATTTAAAGGCTCTTCTATCCTTTTTTCTTCCATTATTACTGACGCGTGCATGCTGCCCCCGTCAGTCAGATCCATGGGTACCCAGCGAAGACCTTGACCTCCGGCGGGCAGCCGACAGGGCGCGTGGGTGTGGCCCACCTCGACAAGCAGCTACTAGACGCTGAATTCATCTGGTAGCAATTGGCCTGAAGTGTAGGAGTAGGACAGGCCGTGCGGGAATCCAATGGCCTTGTCTCTCTCTCGTCCATTATTTGTCTCCCCTGCGTACCATCGGGTTCTCCGTCCTCCCCACGGCAGCAGCGACTTCTAGACAATCAAACTCGACCGGCGACGAGCTGCGGGCAGCCTGTCCCGGCGAGGAAGTTCCATAGCTGACCAGCATCGACACGACCAGTGAGTCTCATCTCGCTATCTCTTGTTCTTTACAACTCTCCACGGCACTGCTCAATGCTGCACGCGAGGTTGTGGGCGCGAACATACACAAAAATCTCAATCCTTGCACTCGTTTATTATTTAGGGGCAAAAAACCATGGAAGTCGTGACGGGGGCGCTGCCAAGCGTCATCAAGAAGCTCGCTAGTCTGGCCGCCGGCGAGTACAATCTGCAGAAGGGGCTGATCGGGGAGATCAAGTTCCTGCAAGAAGAGCTTGAGAGCATGAAGGGTGCTCTCGAGGACATCTCCAGGACTCCTTCAGACCAGCTTCCCAATAATGACAAGATCTGGTCTAGGAATGTGAGGGAGTTATCCTACGACATAGAGGATAGCATTGACACGTTCACGGTGCAATGCAAGGGCAAAAGGCTGGACACACAGCATGGGCTAAAAAAGGTCATTGATAGGAGCCTCAACTTGTTGATGCAGCCCAAGGTTCGCCATAAGATTGCTACTGAAATAAGAGAGATCAAGAGCCGCGTCATGGAGGTGCACGAGCGGCGGCGCAGGTATGAGGTCAACCTTGGTGTTGATAAACCTGTTACTGTCGACCCTCGTTTATTCACTCAATACACCGAGATGAAAGAGCTTGTTGGAATTGAAGAGGCAAGGGATGAGTTCATCAATAACTTTTTGACACAAGGGAATAACCTTCCCATGAAGCAAGGCAAGATAGTTTCAATTGTTGGATTTGGAGGCCTGGGAAAGACAACTCTTGCTAATGCAGTTTATGAAAAGATTAGAGCACGATTCGATTGTTGTGCTTTTGTTTCTGTGTCTCAAACTCCTGACTTGAAGAGATTATTCAAGGGCTTACTCAATGATTTTGGCAAGAGCATTAATGAAGAAATATTGGATGAGAGTCGACTCATAAAAGTACTCAGAGAATTCCTTCAGGACAAAAGGTATGAAAGCACTCCTTTCGCCAATTTATACATATGAAGTTTTTAGCCACTGATAATTTATACCCTCTGTTCACAATACTCCATTCATCAATTATACACATGAAGTACAAGTCTACATGTGGTTAATGAAATGTTCATGCACGGCTGCATTAAATGGTAGAATGCCACCACTTAAGCTTTATCACATCATTATTAAGTGCAAATAATTCCCTGACTGGACTACATTTTGTTTTGGCAAAGATTCTGGGTGGACCTATTTTGTTCACGGACTTGCCAATCCAGCTACTCCCTAGCTATTTTAGTTTAATCATTAAATCTCCAGTAGTGTTCCATGCCAGTTAGCTTAATTTTCATCTAGCTGGTATATGAACAATATTAGAACATTTTTCCATCCTAAAATCACAAGTTTTTTTTTCTAATAACTTGTGATATGATTAGGTATTTCGTTGTTGTTGATGACATATGGGATATCTCAGTTTGGAAAAGGATTAGATGTGCATTGCCTGATAATGATGTTGGATACACAATTATTACAACTACCCGTATTTCTGATGTTGCTGAACAAGCTGGAGGTGCTTACAAGCTGAAACCCCTTTCTTCAAACAACTCTCGGAAGCTATTTTTTAGAAGAATATTTGGTAACGAAAACAAAGACAACAATGAAGAAATAGAAAAATGTCCTGATGATGAACTTGCGGAAGTATCTGACAGAATACTAAAGAAATGTGCTGGTGTGCCCTTGGCAATTATTACAATGGCTAGTTTGCTAGCTTGCAAAGTAAGAAATAAACTGGAGTGGTACGAGGTGTACAACTCTGTTGGTACTGGCATGGAAAACAATATGGATGTGGAGAATATGAGAAAGATATTGTCTTTCAGCTATTATGAGCTGCCATGCCATCTAAGGACTTGCTTGTTATATTTAAGCATGTTTCCTGAAGATTTTGAAATTGACAAGGACCGTTTGATAAGAATGTGGATAGCTGAAGGTTTTATCCAATGGGAAAAACAGGGGAAGAGTTCATTTGAAATAGGAGAGTTTTACTTCAACGAGCTCCTAAACAGAAGTATGATCCAACCGATATATTACTTATTCACTAGCATGGTAAAGAGTTGTCGCATACATGATATGATGCTCGATCTTATTTGTTCCTTTTCATGTGAGGAAAACTTTGTTACCATACTAAGTGATATCGATAGCACATCTCCATCAAGTACGATTCGGAGGTTGTCCCTTCAAAATGGCAAGAAAAGTCACGTGATGGCTCAGGCTACTAGAAACTTGTTGCAACATGCAAGGTCAGTTGTTATCTTCCCAGCAGCCGTTGCTCAAGTGCCGGCTGCTGGCAGCTGCCGATTTTTACGTGTACTGGATTTGGAGCATTGCAACCTTTCACATACTGATAGCCTTAAGTACCTTGGAAATTTATACCAATTGAGGTACTTAAGACTATATTCTACGCATATTTCTCAGCTCCCGGAAGAAATAGGAAACCTGCAGTTTCTACAAACATTGGATGTGAGGAGCAATCCTATTTCCATCTTGCCTTCAAGTGTTGTCCAGCTAAGAAATTTGATGTGCCTAGACATTGGCGAGACTACAAGAGTGCCAAATGGAATTGGAAACCTAACATGCCTTGAGCAGTTGTCATGGTTATGCATTGATGGGTCCACCATAAACAATATAGAGGAGTTGGGCCAGCTAACTGAACTGAGGCGGCTGTGGGTTAAATTGGACGAGTGGAACGACAAGCTGTTGTGGTGCCTACACAAGTTACAAAAGATCCAGGAACTACATATAAAAGTCCATCGTTGGCTATGCAACATCGGTGGATTGGATGCCTGGGTCGCTCCTCGACATCTCCGTTCGTTGAATGCAGTAGGCATCTGTTGGTTTTCTACACTGCCGGCTTGGGTGAATCCATCGTTTGTTCCGGTTCTCACCTGCCTACGGATTGCCGTGAGGGAGCTACATCAGGTGGATCTCGACATCCTCGGGAGGTTGCCAGCTCTCCGCCGTCTACGGCTGGAGGTGGACAATAAGAAGCTGGGAATCCTTCAGGGGTTAATTGTTAGTCCTGGTTCGTTCCCGTGCCTTGAATTCTGTTACTTCATTAATTTTGTATGGCCAGTGGTGTTTCAAAAAGGAGCTATGCCAAGGCTCGCATGGCTTCGCCTCTGGCGGTTGTTTTATGCGCGGGAGGCAAGAGGAATTGGCAGCAGCGATGGTGGTCTCGACTTGGGCCTGGGGAACCTGCCATCGCTGCAGGACGTCAAGGCTTATCTCGGATGTGAAGGCGCTAGCAAGGAGGAGGCGGAGCAAGCCAAGGCTGCGCTGACGCGTGCAGCTGAAATGCATCCCAATCATCCCTATCATGATATAAGTATTGAAAATAAAGGTGCGGTAGCTCCTGTACTTACTCCTTGCTTCTCTCATTTCCCATTTCTCCGAAACTTAATTGCGTTGGTTTTTCCTGCCCTGTGCCACCCTAGCTCCAGTTGTTTTTTCTCCCGTTATTCTAACATATCTTCTCCGCTTTATTTCTTCAAACCTTAATTTCATTTCTATTTCCGTTTCAGGTTGAGATGATGTCATGATGAATAACGAATCGGAGAAAAGATTTGAGTTAACGCCAATGATAAGTTGCTGGCACATGACAAGTTCGTCTGCTTCCCCACATCTGCAGAGATTAAATTGCCTTGTGCACGCTTGGAACCTAGAGATCTTCCGGCTGGCTAAATTTTACTCCATTTTCTGCAGTACCGTAATGTTGCTCTCCCTGTCGCTGACATCAATCATGCAGTAGTGCACGGAAAAGGCAGCGCAATGTGTTGTCCACAGGAGGAGCATGCAACGGCAGCCTTGGACAGAACAAAACGCAATGGTATTCCGGTGACAGAGTCGGGCCTAGATGTCATGCAAGGGTATCCTATTGTAGGGTGTGTTCCTGTTGAGTGATAGTGATCTACTTCCATGAGGCTCTCGAAAGTGCAATTATTTGCATAGCTTTTATTATGCTGTATTTGACCTGCCGTTTGTTTGTACTAATCTTCTGAAGTCTACCTATGTTTGACGAAGACGAAGAAGTATTTTTTGGATTATTTGCAACTTGTTGCCTAGGTCGTCATGTGTGCCCGTGAGACGTCTGAGCATATGTGCCGGTATGCAACTACAACGCCTGCTCTGTTTCGGTGTGCAATGAGAGGAGATTACTGGATAGTAGTGAACGCAGGCTCTGTTTCCATGTGCTCTGTTCCGTGCATAACTCTGTTCTGCAGAGCATGGTGCCCACACGAGTAGCTTCACCTACCGTGGTCGGACCCATGGTTGTCGGCAACTTGCACTAACGAAGCTTTGATCTGTTGCTTAACATACATGGAAAGACGAGATCTTGAAGAAAGAATTTAAAGAAACATGTGAAAGAATGCGTCATGTTCAATTCCGGATACGGTCTAGCTCATAGGTCCGAATGCGACTGCAATTTTCCAGTACCATCGAGCGAAGCAAATCACTAGTGTATGGTTATTGTCAAGAGCGAAAATCTTCCGGGCATGTCAGCGATGGACATGAGAGAAGAACGCCAGTAGCATGTTATTATATAGGCATGATTATACACAACACCAAGCGGTCAAGCAAAAAAAATCATAAGAACAATTGGACGGGGGGTGATGGAATCTGTCAAGGGCCGACATTATCAAATGGACAACGCTAATGCGCGACGGGTCGCGCGGCTGACGCAGCACGCGACACCATTTCCGTCTGCTTTTACCATGCGCAGCGCTATCCTGTGAAATCCGTGTCCAGCTTTTCTCGTGATCTATAAAGATATACTACATTAAGCTTTTTTTATAACACAACTTTCTAAAAAATGTTTTTTCTCTTTCATACAAGCTCCGTTTTGAATAACGATTGCACTGTGATGAGACGGTTAAAACAAAATCCCACTTGCATATATTTTGAAGATATTTTATACAGATAACAAGTTGCTATATGCTATACACATAAGTTGCCACAAAATAGAATGTTTCATACACATGATTTACCACACATATAAGATATAGATATAAGTTGTCACACATACAAGATAAAAGTTGTTACAGAAACACCATCTATTATACACATGAGCTGATCCACATCTATCTATAAAAAGTTATTGGAAATAAAATTGATAGTATGCTCGTATATATAAGTTGATATAAAACAATAGTCGCTATACATATAAGTTGTTACTACAGTCGTATGATATGGACATAAGTTGTTACATCAAAGAGAGAAGTCACCACATAAGTTGCTATTAATATAAAACATCATTAAAACATATGAAAGTGTGGTCTAGTTTTGTTCGTCTTGTCTTGTAGAACACATTAATGCAATCGGTTCTCAAAACGAAAGTAATATGAAATAGATAAAATATTTTTTTAAATAGTTTCAAAGAATCATTTTCCTCTCGTCCTTGCTGCGGCTTGCAAATACGACAACGCGTAGGCATGCGTGGAGTTGCTGAACCAAAATGCAAGTAATTTTAGATTTTCTCATTTTTAAAGTGTGATCAAAACAAAAAGGTACGTGGGCCATAGCGGCCCACCATCCTCTGGCAGCTCACCAAGGTCGCGACGTTGTGTGCGGGCGCGACCGTACGCGCCTTATAATTTTCCTTATCAAATTGGCCCATCCATCAACAGCGGTAGTGAACTACTCCGAGTCACATCCACATCTAATTTTCGATTCAGAAAATTCAAGATAATTTGGTACCTTAATCAATTACTAGTAAGGTGCCCGTGCTAATGCCATGGATAAATTTGACACCATTCATCACATGATCCATAGTCCAAACTGAGAAATATATATTTCACACAAAGGGCAAAGTTATTATGTTGATTACACAAACACATCCATAGAGTAAAATCACAACTTAAAATTGTGAGGTATGGGCATTGGGTCCAATATAGATACAGTTCGAGATTCCATATCAAGTGAGAACAATATGATATGTCCAAGAAAAGAATGTATATCGAACGACTCTATGTGCTTACAAAGAATTGCAGGTCCATATAGTGGAATGTTCCTTCATCATCATCTAGATATAGGTGAATATAAGAATTTAAGACCTGTATCCCATGCACAAATGCAAATATATAGATCGTAAATAAGTCAACCATGTTCAATTATATATATATATGTTGAACTGATATATACTTACATTGTCATGCACGTGCTCTTGAACATCTCCGGGATGGAGATTTCTTTCCTGAAATTGAATGTCCATATTGAGAAGCTGGATGTTTCTGAAGAAGCTGGTATCACAAAACTAACATAATTCCAATGATTTTATGACGGGATATGAAAAGTGGTAATAATATCATGCCCAAGGTAAGAAAATATTTGCTGTTCCTTGCTTCTTATGGGAACTTGTTAATAATTATCACAGGAAAAATAGCAGCTGAGTGCCTTTTCAACATACATGCATACAAACAGGCGTACATAATACTGAACTCATAATGATATGTGGTACAAATTACTCACTGTGGCTTCAGGGTTTTGAATTATAACAGAAAGTGCATCAACAAGCTCCCCCAGATTATGAGGAGGAATGTTTGTTGCCATTCCGACCTGAAACAATTTAAACAACTGTAAGAATCCCATTTTTGCATAAATAAATATCTGACTTAGTAGCACTTGTATAAAGTGAATACAAACTCATACCGCAGTCCCAAAAGAATCATTCAACAATAAAGATGAAATACGAGCTGGCAGCAGAGATGGCTCCTTCTGTGAGTTATCAAGGTTTGGTACGAAGTCAACCTGTAAAATAACAAAAATCAGCATGAAACGGATGGGGGAAAAATGTCATACAACAACTCACAGAGAAAGACATCAAAGAAGTGAAAAGAGATACTGTATTCAGCTCCAGATCAGTCAAGAACATGGCTTCTGCTAGTGACTGCACAAAAATAATAATGTCATTCCGCAGTAGAGCTTTTCTAATAGACAAATAGACAGTATAAAAATGATTTGATATATCGAGGTTCATTGTTTGAGGCAACAGTGTTTAATAAGAATTTTTTAGTTCAAAATGAGATGGAACCAAAGCATATTTTCCCAATGGCATATGAATCAAGCATCTTACCATGATTTCAAGGCACACTGGAAAACATGAGATAGAAAGGATTGAATACAACCATGGTTTGCTCTGCTCACATCTTGTCCTGAATTGCTATGTGGAGGCTCGACATCAATTTCAGCACAGCATGTACACCAAGCTCATAGAGGAACCTCTTTTGCCTGAATGATTTTTGCATCAAAATATTTTTACTTGTCAACGATTCCATTCAAAATATATAACAAAAAAAAGTCAACGGATAAACTTAACAGGCGTGCATATAGGAGGTTTATATTGTCTGAATTTATTTGGCAGCAGCATTTAGGTTAGCGTCAGGAATATATATAGGGATACAATTTAGAAGCAGAACAATGAGACAATATAAATGGAACTGAATCACTACTCCTTCCATTTTTTAACTTGACAAGTCCCAGAAATTTCAGTAAAGGGAAATTTTCATCAATAGGACTCTAGCTAACTTTAAGATAACACAAGGCAACAAAAATCAGCAAATAATTATTGACAAGCAAACTCACCGTGATGTGACCAGCATTGCGGCCAGCCACTTCAGGGCGAGCAATTGTGCCAACCTGCCGCAGAACCATGCTCCACATCAAAGCGCCAAATTCACCAACAAAGAAATGGCAGGAACTGAATTCATGGCTAATCCCACCAAAGAAACATGTCATTTGCCATAAGGCATTTTCTCAGTAATCAGAAAAAAGTAATATGTTACCAAATTCACAATACCACTTTGATTTGCAATTCTAATGGTAGGCATAGCACATATGTTTGCCTGAGATGCATCCTGAATTATGATCTAAGAATATAGTAAACAACCACAATTGTGTGACAGACTCAAACTATAGTAACCAAAACCTCTTCTGATTACAGCAATCAAAATGGTTTGCAGAGAAAGTTGGTTTGCAGACGTTGACTGTAAGCTGGCCTTCAGCTGAGAAAGTTCGTTTTCAGACAATTAGTAAGAGCAAGAAAACCAGTGAGGAAAACAAACAGTATGGTCTATAGTGCTATCCAAGAAATCCCCAATGAACAGTCCTAGCTGCATTGACAGAGTAACGAAACTACACTGATGACATGTTCATAAGGACTACGCACATGCAAGTCCTTTATCTTGCATGTTGAGGAATGCTATATGATTTCAACAGAGCCCAATATGTGAATAGCTGTGGGACCGAAGCCGGCGACCAGAGGGGGGTGAATGGGAGCCAATCAAAATTTCTTCGAAATTCGAATCGTCGGCCTATATCCCAAAATCGCCCAAACCCTCAAGCGTTCTGACCAAAGATTGGAGTAGCTATTGAAAAGCTAAACCAACACAAAAGGCCTCGAACGAGCGAGCGAAACCACGCAGCAAATCGGAAACAAATCGGAAAAACAGCTGATCTGAACAGCCAGGACCGGTCTGACCGGTGCACTGGACCGGTCTGACCGGTCGCGGCAGTTCAATAGCAAGCAGAACGGTCTGACAGGTCTTGCCTACCGGTCTGACCGGTAGCACCCAGAAAACCCCCGAGAAAATGGATTCAAACGGTGAATCTCGAGCAAACGACCACGAAAACCGATGAAACTTGGGGGATTGCTTCGCCCCTACCCCGTGAACATATCCCCAAAAGATCTCGTCCTAAAGATCAACAAATCGTGAGAATTATGGGAGAGATCAAAAGGGATTGGGGTTTTCTCAAACACTCAAGAACTCGAATTCGAACACGCCAGTGATTCCAGAGGGTTTAGATCAGAGTTGGGAGCATGGGAATCACAGCAAAGAACTCGTAGCCTCCTCTCAATCAAGTGTGTCAAAAACGAAATCGAAAATCCATTGCACAAGGCATTAAACCAGGGGATTGAATCGAATCAAAAGCCCAGAGGGCACAAGAAGGATAGGGCCTCCTTTCCCAATCAAATCCCTTACAAGGTTTCAACAATCCATAGACAAAAACAACTCAAACGAGAGGAACAGAGGGAGGGAGACGCAGGGGCGGCGGCCTGGGAAAACAGAGAGTCCACGAACAGATTACAAAAGCCGCTGATAACCTAACACAAGTGAAGGGGTATTTATACCCGCGGGACCAGTCAGACCGGTACGCTGGACCGGTCAGACCGGTTGGTTAGACCGGTCAGACCGGTGCCAGGGACCGGTCAGACCGGTTGGCCTGCAGCACCCCCTGTACATGATCTCATCCGACGGCCGAGGTTCTTTCTTCGAAATGAAGTCTTCTCCGCGATGCCACCGTCTTGATGAAGATCCAGTCCGTGGTTTTGGAGGGTCCGCGAAACCCGGGTAGGTGGCCGGTTTTGAGAAAACCGCCAAAACCTCACGCGCGGGAAGATTCCCGCCTCCACGCCGTGGCCCTAGACGCCGTTCCCGCCTCGGCCTTCTGACGGCCCTAGACGCCGCCCGACGCCCGTCACCTCCTCGCCCGCAGCGAGGCCCTAGACGCCGTCGACGCCCGTCGCCTCCGTCAGTCCCGAGACCGACGCCCGTGCCTCCACGACTCGGCGTCTTCAACCGCCGTCCGCCTCCTTGGTTTTGTGGCGCAAACCAAGAAACCCGCCTTCCGTCGCCGCTTGTGCCCTCGATCCAGGAGTGGACGCCACAGCTGCCGCCCGGTCCGAGCTCCGGTCCCGGCTGCCCTTCACCGCAGTCCACCGCACGGTCCATCGGCCACATCACCTCCACGGCAGCTCCCCGTCGACACTCGACGCCCGTGTACCTGCAATCCAAAGACCAAGCGCACGATCGCACCGCACGATTGACAATTCACTCATCACAAGCAGGATAGAGTACTCTCGTTCCTCAATCTCCCCCTTGATGAGTGCATTGTCAACACACCACAGACGAACCAAGAGAAGTGAAACCAAAGAAGAACAAAGAAGCACGAAAGAGAAGAACTCAAGCAAGTGACAAAAGGCTCAGAAAGGCAAGAACAGTCACTTACTCAAGCAAAGATCGATCCCCTAAGACAAGGGTAACGGCTCGACGCAATCGATCAAAAGCCAAAACATGACTCCTCAAAGACAGAGGTAATGCTCGACGCAGTCATGCAAGACGCAGAGGGAAAACGAGGAAACCCGGAGCCAAAACAAAGCAGAAACTCCCCAAGTAAAATTTTTCCCTCTCACAAGTGCAACTCTCCCAAAATGATGCACTCTCAAAGCCCTGTGCACAACAAGTTTTTCAAAAATCAAACAAGTCTCCCCCTTGTTCGATCACTTCTCTCAAAATTCTCCCCCTTGTTGGCACATGCACACATCAAGGCTACAAAGAACTAGAGCTCCCCCTGAAGCTGAGACTCCCCCTGAACAGATGCTATGCAATGAATGCAATGCAGGAGGTGTAAGTGAAAGCATTCAGGGATACAAAGATATGAGCAACATCTAGTCTCAAGCATGTGTGCATCCATAAACAAGACCTGCATCTAGCTCAACAGGGTATATCAAATCAGTCTAGAGCTAGGCAAGTTCAGTTTAGGAGAAATAAAAGCATCACCCATGATCTAGCACTAATAAGTAGGGAATGGAAAGCAGTGCTACTCAAACTCATACAGGTGAGCCAAACCAGCCAAAACATGTTGTGAACATTCATTTTTCAATCAAATTTATATCAAGCAATTCTTAATGCCAGAGGTTGAAAGCTTATCATGCTTTACTTAGCAACGAGGCCAAGCCTATGCCAAAAGACAATCAGAAGCTTAAAGCACTCGTTTCAGTCATGCACAGCCTTGCCCGGGTTCTCACAAGTGCAAAATGAGCCGTCCCGAAAGCTCGATCAGTGCGACAAGCAATCCCACCTGGATCTTTTCAATCCAATTCAAGAACAGTTCAAGCAATTTTATCAGATTTAGATCATTTCAAGTGTGAATTGCTGAACAGAAAGGCTATACTAGCATGAATAAGATAGCAAAGCATATCAACACGCCCTAACATGCTAGTAGCCAAGACAGGGTGATCATGTTTTCAGATTTTCAAATCAAAATAGCTTAACTCAGATGATGTAATATACACAGTGGAGCAAGCTATACATGATCAAGTTTATCAACTCACACTAGCAGGCACTAGAAGATCATAGCAATGTATACAAGAATGCTAGTGCAAGTGAGACAATGCAAAATACAAACATGTACAATGCATATGCACAATGCAACTACCAAACCTACAAAACAAAGACCTACCAAGCTAACCAAAACAAAAGTCAGCGATCAAAAGGGGTAACAAACCCCAAGCTCCCCTCGCAAGCGAGCAAAAGTGTCCTGCTCAAGCGGTTTGGTGAGAATAACTGCGGTTTGCCTCTCTGAAGGGACAAGGATCAGGTCTATGTGTCCTCTCTCATGGTTGTCTCGCAGGAAATGGAATCGGATGTCTATGTGCTTGGTTCTGGAGTGTAGGACAGGGTTCTTTACAATGCTAATGGCTGACATGTTGTCTACAAATATGGGAACCCTACCGAAACTCAAGCCATAATCCTGCAAGGTTTGTCTCATCCAAAGTATCTGGGAGCAGCAGCTAGCAGTGGCAACATACTCAGCTTCTGTGGAAGAAAGCGCTACACTAGCCTGCTTACGAGAGGACCAAGACACCAAAGATGTACCAAGAAATTGACAAGTGCCGGATGTCGACTTGCGATCCAACCGACACCCACCAAAATCGGCATCAGAAAAGCCCACCAAAACCAGAGAAGAATCCGCAGAATACCAAAGACCAAATTCAGGGGTGAATTTCAGATACCTGAAGATGCGTTTCAACACCTGCCTGTGGGAGGTGCGCGGAGAAGCCTGGTAGCGTGCACAAAGGCAGACGCCGAACTGGATGTCCGGTCGCATCGCCGTCAGTTACAGGAGCGAGCCGATCATGCTCCTGTACTCCTTCTGGTCCATCGCCTCACCGTCCAAGTCCTCATCAAGCGCCGTAGATGTGCTGATCGGAGTCGGCTGAGGAGACAAGTCACTCATGTTGAACTTCCGCAGCAAGTCTCTAGTGTACTTGGCTTGATGGACAAAAGTGCCCTGAGGAGTTTGCTTGATCTGCACCCCGAGGAAGAACTGCAACTCACCCATCATGCTCATCTCGAACTCCCTAGACATCTGCTCAGAAAACTTGGAGACAAGAGCGTGAGAAGAGCCACCAAAGATAATATCATCCACGTATATCTGAACCAAAAGGAAATCAGTGCCAGATCGCATGAGGAACAAAGTTTTATCAACACATCCCATTTTAAAGCCCTGAGCCAGCAAAAAGGTTTTCAATCTATCATACCAAGCTCTAGGTGCCTGTTTCAAACCGTAAAGAGCTTTCTGAAGTTTATAAACACGGTTTGGAAACTTGGGATTTTCGAAACCAGGGGGTTCCTTTACATAAACCTCTTCTTCGATAAAACCATTCAAGACGGCAGATTTAACATCCATTTGGAAAACCTTAAAACCCTTGGAAGCAGCAAATGCAAGAAAGATTCGAATAGCTTCCAAACGAGCAACAGGGGCAAAAGTTTCCTCAAAATCAATACCCTCTTTTTGGCAAAACCCCTGGGCAACAAGACGAGCCTTGTTTCGAACAACCAAACCATCCTCGCCCTGCTTGTTTTTGAAAACCCACTTCGTTCCGATGGGATTACAAGCAGGTGGAGGCTCGACTAAAACCCAAACTTGGTTTCTTTCAAAATTTTCAAATTCCTCATGCATGACATTGACCCAATTAGAATCAGAAAGAGCGTGTCCAATATCTTTGGGCTCAAAAGAGGAAACAAACGCTGAATGAGCAAAGCCAGTGATACTTGTTACCTTGGACCTGGTGACTCGCTCGTTGAGATCACCTAGCATCTGTTGAGGTGGATGGCGACGCTGAATATGTCGCGGTGCTTCCCGTGTCGAAGTCGCCTCCTCCTCAACCAAAGCTGGTGCCTCCTCAGGTGCAGCTGGTGTAGCCTGAGTCACCTCCTCGAACAGCCCCCGTGAAGTAGACGTAGTCGGATCGGGGCCGTCTTCATCGTCCGAGCTCGTAGCAGAGATAACTAGGTCCACAGCACGCGTGGTAGCCTCAGCCTCGCCATCTGCAGCTTCTTCCTCCTCATCTTCAAAGATGGAGGTGCCGAGCTCATTATCTCCTGCAACTTCAAAGACAGAAGAATTGCACGGTGCAGTCTCGTCGAAAGTGACTTCACAAGTCTTCTGACGATGTTAGTATCAATAATCAGCACACGGTACGCTCTAGAGTGAGAAGCATATCCGAGAAAAATACCGTCAGACGAGCGAGACTCAAACTTATCAAGATTTCCATCTTTCAGCACAAAGCACCGGCAACCGAAAACTCTGAGATGGTCAACACGGGGCTGGCGTCCAAACCGCAACTCATAAGAAGTCCTGTGCATGAAAGCACGCAAGAAAATGCGGTTGGACATGTAACAAGCGGTGTTAACCACCTCAGCCCAGTATTTGCGAGGAGTCCTATGCTCATCGAGCATCGTCCTCGCCATCTCAACCAGCGTCCGATTCTTCCACTCTACAACTCCATTCTGCTGTGGAGTGTAGGGAGAAGAATACTGGTGTTCAAGCCCTTGATCACTGCAAAAGGCGTCAAAATGAGCGTTTTTGAATTCTGTGCCATTGTCACTGCGGATCGCTCTCATGGCCTGGGGTAACTCGTTTTTCAACCTCAAGATCAAGTCTCGAACAAACTCGAAAGCCTCATCCTTGGTTCTCATGAAAGACCCAAGAATAGAGAGAAAAGTCGTCCACAATCACAAGCACGTACCACTTCCCACCAACAGACATCACCCTAGAAAGACCGACAGTGTCCATGTGTAACAATTCTCTAGGGTGAGCGGTCATCACCTGATTAACAGGCGGATGAGAAGCGGCAATCATTTTCCCGTGGCGACATGGATGGCAAACAAGGTTCTTCTCAAACTTCAATTTGGGCAATCCTCGGATCAGACCAAGTGAGCTCAGTCTCAACAACAAATCGAAGCTCAAATGTCCTAGTCTCCTATGCCACTTCCACAAATCAGAAGAAGGACCAGCCATCAAGCAATGAGATGGGCCAAAAGGAGTTCCAGAGAAGTCAACCAAGAAAACTCGAACAGCGCCAAGTCCACGTACCTTTCCTCTTCCAGTATCCCCGAACACAATGTACTCCTTTGAGCGCATCGGGGTGAGGCTGGAGAACCATTTGTCATTTCCGGTCATGTGGCGCGAACAACCGGAGTCCCTGATCCACCTGTTCTCCAAGCCTTTGACCTGCACATCAGTAGTGAGACAAAGGGTGAGCAAATATCTCAACACTAGGGTTAGTAAAGTGAGAAGCAAACCAGTGTCGAGCCATTTGCTCTACAGAAGGGTTAGCAAAACCAGACAAAGCGTATCCCCCGTCCCGTCTACCGCGTGACTGACGAACACCACCGCGAGGAAAGCATGGAGCCTCAAAACCTCCTCCAAAGCCTCGGCCTCGTGATCCATAGCCGTACTGAAAACGACCAGGAGCACGGCCGGCAAAGCGACCACCTGCTGGAGCACGGTAACCACCACCATCTCCCTGACCTCCACCTACACGGCGCGCCCTAGCATCTTGCCTATCACCACGCCGAGAAGGATCATGCACCCGAGCAGCAGAGTACATGTCCGCGTTCAGTCTCTCCTGCTCTCTCCTCACAACCCGCTTCCTCCTAAAGCAAAACTCCTCCAGGTGACCTTCCCTATCACAAAACTCGCAGTGGTACCTCACCTCACGCTTGGGAGGTGGAGGCCTTGCCTGCGGACGGGGAGGAGCAGCCCTTTTCTTCTGGGCAACCAGGGCTGTGGCAGCAGGGAGCGTGTCGAGGGAGTTCCTCAGCTCATTGGGCTTTGGAACCCAAACCTGCTTCTGCGGAGGTGCTTTCGGTGGTTCTTTAAGCACACCATCCGCGGGGTCAACAAGCGAAGGCTGCGTGCTCGTGCTAGCAGTGTTTCTAGCAGCCTTGCCAATCTTACCGTACAACCTGTCAAAGACTGACTTCGTGTACGTGTAACCGACCCCAAACCCATCACCACGCTTGAACTGCTTGATCATCATGCCCAACTGCGGCTCACTAGCAGAAACCCAACTAAGAGTCGCCCTAAGATAGGTATTCTCATTCTCCAGGTTGGCTTTCTCTACCGCAAGATTATCCAAATCAGAGATCAAACCAGGGCAAATAGAGCAGTCAATAGGTGGGCTAGACTCTACGATCTTAGTCTTTCCAAAAGACTTGATCAAAGCGTTCTTCTCCTCTAGCTCCAACCTAAGCGTGGGACAAAGCTTACAAGCGCCAAGCAAAACTGGCCTAGACTTCATCTCCTCTAGCTCGCACACAACAGTAGCAAACTTGGACTGCAACGAAGCTAGATCGGACTTAAAGATAAGACACTCCTCGCATTCAAGCACATCGCTAACAATAGGAGCATCCTTAACCAGTTCTAGTTCATGCTTGGCCTTAGCAAGCTCATGAGAAACGTCAGCAAGCGAAATCTTAGCAACATCTAAGTCCGCGACGTTCTCATCATGCTTGGCACGGAGAGCAACAAGATCGTTCATGTGAGATATGCAGCCAGCTTACACATCCTCACTAGACTTCTCCCTAGCACAAGCCAGCTCAGCCCTAAGCTTTCTACGCACTCTAGCTGCTTCCTTAAGCAGCCTCTTCTGGTTGTCGAGAGCGGCGTACAACTCCCTAACCTCTGTATCAAGCAGGTCGATCGTGGAGTTTACCTCTGAATCGCTCTCGGATCCAGGAGAAGAGCCGGAGTGCGTCGGTGTAGCGTGTCCACCCGAAGACGCACGAGCACCATTGGCTTCGCCCGCCATGGTGAAGAAGCTCTTGCGCCGACCGGCCGCCAAGCAAAGGCCGATGAAGCCGGTGGCTTCCTTGTCCCGCTTCTTCTTCTTCTTCTTGTCGTCGTCGTCGGAGGTCGGTGAAGAAGAGCGGTCGGTGTCGGAGCTCTTGTCGAGGTCGCTGAGCTGCGCCAGGAAGGCCTTCTCCCGCTTCTTGGCTTTGTACTGGAAGCGCTTCTTGAGCGACTCCTTGTCGAAGCGTCCTCCCCGGTCACGACTGTGGTGCTTGTGGCGCCGACGCTCCTTGTTGGAGCCTCCCTCGTCGCGGTCACGGTGGCGGTAGTAGTCGAAGGAGTTGTTCTGGCCACCGCCGGACTTCTTCGGGCAATCGGCGATGAAGTGGTTCAGATCGCCGTAGTTGTAGCACCCGGGGTTCTTCTTCCTCTGCCTGTTGTGGTAGACGCGCTGGAACTTGTTGATGAGGAGGCACAAGTCGTCGTCGCCCAGCATCTCCAGCTGCTCATCTGAAACAGAAGGCAAAGAGGCAAGAGAAAAGCCAAGAGCAGAGTTAGCGTTAGAGCTCGATCCACCTGGGCCAGTCACAAGAGCCACGCTCTTGGAGGGAGGGGCACCATTAAGCTTGGCTCGTGTCTGGTTATCCACCTCCATGGCCTTGAGCTTGCTGAAAAGCTCCTTCACCGTCAGAGTCTCATAGCCAGCAGACTCAATGATGGTGTTCACCTTGAGATCCCACACAGAGCGATCAAGTGCGTAAAGCAACTTGAGGGCCTACTCGTGCTCTGTGTACTTAAGGGCACCAGCAGATCTATTCGCATTGACCTTGTTCACAATTGACTGAAAACGACTAAACATCAGGTCAATGCTCTCACCCGGCTCCTATGTGAAGTTCTCATACTCACGCCGGTGAGTCTCGAACAGTCTGGCCTTCACCTGAGGTGTACCCTCGTGGTAGCTCTCAAGGCACGTCCAAATTTTGTGGGCTTCCTGAAAACCCTGGACGCGTGAGAACTCCGCACGAGAAATGCCAGCGAACAAGGCATTGACGGCCTTGGCGTTAGCCTCGTGCTGGGTCACCTGAAGAGGCGTGGTCCGAACAGCCAGCACCTCGTAAAGCTGGTTCTTGGTAATCTCCCAGACCTCGGCTCCCATGCTCTGCAGGAAGGCTCTCATGCGAACCTTCCAGTAGGCATAGTCCTCGCCGGAAAACACCGGGATCTTACCAAGACTCGCCATGGTCGCCGAGTGTTTTTCGAACCGGTTAAGGTATTGAAAACCTCAACCAAGCTCTGATACTAATTGTGGGACCGAAGCCGGCGACCAGAGGGGGGGTGAATGGGAGCCGATCAAAATTTCTTCGAAATTCGAATCGTCGGCCTATATCCCAAAATCGCCCAAACCCTCAAGCGTTCTGACCAAAGTTTGGAGTAGCTATTGAAAAGCTAAACCAACACAAAAGGCCTCGAACGAGCGAGCAAAACCACGCAGCAAATCGGAAGCAAATCGGAAAAATAGCTGATCTGAACAGCCAGGACCGGTCTGACCGGTGCACTGGACCGGTCTGACCGGTCACGGCAGTTCAAGAGCAAGCAGACCGGTCTGACCGGTCTTGCCTACCGGTCTGACTGGTAGCACCCAGAAAACCCCCGAGAAAATGGATTCAAACGGTGAATCTCGAGTAAACGACCACGAAAACCGATGAAACTTGGGGGATTGCTTCGCCCCTACCCCGTGAACATATCCCCAAAAGATCTCGTCCTAAAGATCAACGAATCTTGAGAATTATGGGAGAGATCAAAAGGGATTGGGGTTTTCTCAAACACTCAAGAACTCGAATTCGAACACGCTAGTGATTCCAGAGGGTTTAGATCAGAGTTGGGAGCATGGCAATCACAGCAAAGAACTCGTAGCCTCCTCTCAATCAAGTGTGTCAAAAATGAAATCGAAAATCCATTGCACAAGGCATTAAACCAGGGGATTGAATCGAATCAAAAGCCCAGAGGGCACGAGGAGGATAGGGCCTCCTTTCCCAATCAAATCCCTTATAAGATTTCAACAATCCATAGACAAAAACAACTCAAATGAGGAACAGAGGGAGGGAGACGCAGGGGCGGCGGCCTGGGAAAACAGAGAGTCCAGGGACCGGTCAGACCGGTTGGCCTGCAGCACCCCCTGTACATGATCTCATCCGACGGCTGAGGTTCTTTCTTCAAAATGAAGTCTTCTCCGCGATGCCGCCGTCTTGATGAAGATCCAGTCCGTGGTTTTGGAGGGTCCGCGAAACCCGGGTAGGTGGCCGGTTTTGAGAAAACCGCCAAAACCTCACGCGCGGGAAGATTCCCGCCTCCACGCCGTGGCCCTAGACGCCGTTCCCGCCTCGGCCTTCTGACGGCCCTAGACGCCGCCCGACGCCCGTCACCTCCTCGCCCGCAGCGAGGCCCTAGATGCGGTCGACACCCGTCGCCTCCGTCAGTCCCGAGACCGACGCCCGTGCCTCCACGACTCGGTGTCTTCAACCGCCGTCTGCCTCCTTGGTTTTGTGGCGCAAACCAAGAAACCCGCCTTCCGTCGCCGCTTGCGCCCTCGATCTAGGAGTTGACGCCACAGCTGCCGCCCGGTCTGAGCTCCGGTCCCGGCTGCCCTTCACCGCCGTCCATCGCACGGTCCATCGGCCACAGCACCTCCACGGCAGCTCCCCGTCGACACTCGACGCCCGTGTACCTGCAATCCAAAGACCAAGCGCACGATCACACCGCACGGTTGACAATTCACTCATCACAAGCAGGATAGAGTACTCTCGTTCCTCAATAGCTCTCATTGAATCTGGAACGCGGAGAAAATTGCAGTTTCCCTAACGCGAGGGAAGGAACTACCTGCAGAGATTGTCGAGCCGTTCTTGTGGGAAGTGGCGGCAAAAATGATCCGTTCAGTCCCCAGCCACCGGCAATAGGCCATCGGCCTAGCTAGGCTGTTGCTGCATACCCTCCGCAAGCTTCAGTCGTATGTAGAGATCCATACCATAACCTGAAAACAGGAAAGGGTGAGATACATAAGACCATAACCTGAAAACATGGCAGCTAAAAGATCGATTACACTTAATGCCAAGGAGAGCACAAGCAAGCAGAATCTCCAAACTCAAATGGGCCCAAATTAACACCATACCGCCAACCCCAGCCTATATCCTTGCCGACAACTCAAATGGGAGCGTATGCTGATCCTAAAGAACTCATACACATGGTATTCAGATGCTGTGTAATTCCATGAATAACGATCAGCAATGAATTTGTTCACTGCTGCAAGAAAGCTTCCAAGAACTGCAACATGATACAGAAAACAAGATAGTAAGGAAAGATCAATTATAAGTACAAGTTAGGCATGAGGGGACAATATTATGATATTGTAAATTGTGGTCACGACTACATGTATGTTTGGGGCAGTGTCAGTTGTTCAGTTCATAATTTGGTTCTAGCTATGCACCACAAGGGTAGCAACTCAAACAGGAAATAGCAAGAATAGTCAGCTGCCCAAAACTGAGATTTCAGAGATGAGCACAGCAACCACCATCTTAGCCGCCACAGCCTGCTTGGTGAGCACCTGCTGGCGCTGCCTGGTGAGCACCTGCTCCTTGATCCCCATCGACCCTCCTCCTGAAACCCGCTGCCGCAGGCTCGAAGAGAAGGACGACAGGATAAATAAAGAGGAAAACGCCCGAAAATTGACCAAATCAAAAGGAATCGCTCCCAAACTTTGCACAGGTGATCTCCATGGAGTTGGTAAGCTATCCCGAAAGAGTCATGTCTCAATTCGAACTCAAACTCAGGGAATTTCAGATCACGAGCAAGAATGTAGTTTTTCTCACCAAAACGAAATTGGTTCGATTCTTCATGCTTGTGTTGATTCAATCAAATTCACTCATGGAGTAGCATCAACACATGTCTTTGCACGAATCAAACCAACCAAAAGCTCCCTAAAGGCTCGGATTTAAGAAATCGAGCCAAGAACGAGAAAAACTGCATGTGCCTTGTTGGTGGTCGTCGCCTCCTCGTCCGGGATGTGCCGTGCCAGCGGCAGCCGAGTCGCCGGCACCGGCGCGACGTCGGCAGCCCGCGGGTCCCTGGGGTCGTCGTGCGATGTGGTCATGGCCTCGAGCCCCTCGACGGAGGTGGCGTCGCTGGGGGCGTGGAAAGGGCCACAGCCTAGCGTCGCTCGGCGGTGACCCCGCGCGGCCTCGCCAAGCAGCAACGGCGGCCTCGGCCGCCTGGCTTCGCGCCCCACCCGCCGGCCGCGGCTGGATCCTGCGAAGGAAATGGGGGGACAGGGGGGTTAGGGTTCCGGGGGAATCAGATTAGGTTAGGGTCGCGAGGGGGGTTTAGGGTCCGGTGGCGACTCACCGGAGGAGGGGTTCCCGGCTCCGCGCGGCGGCGCGGGCCAGCCGGCGCACATGGGCAGCCGCGGGCGGCGCACGGGGCAGCAGCTGCTGGCAGGAGAGCGGCGTGAGGCAGCGGCGGCCGATGAATTTTTTGGTAGAGAAAGGGGCATTTTAGTTCCCAAATTTTTTTGGGTGAAATTTTTTTAACAACATTTGATTACTAATTAGAAGTATTAAATATAAATTAATTATAAAACTAATTACATGGATGGCCTTTTGTGTTGGTTTAGCTCTTCCATAGCTATTCCAAACTTAGCCTAGAACTCTTGAGGACTTGTGGTGATTTTGGGATATAAGCCGACGGGTTGAATTTCGGAAGAACTTTTGATCGGCTCCCATTCACCCCCCCCCCTCTGGTCACTGGTTTCAGTCCCTTAATTAGTATCAGAGCTTGGTTAAGGTTTTCAGTACCTTAACCGGTTCGAAAACCACTTGGCGACCATGGCGAGTCTTGGGAAGATCCCGGTGTTTTCCGGTGAGGACTATGCCTACTAAAAGGTTCGCATGAGAGCCTTCTTGCAGAGCATGGGAGCCGAGGTCTGGGATATAACCAAGAACCAGGCTTACGTGGTACTTGCCGCTCGGGTCACTCCTCTTCAAGTGACCGAGCACGAGGCTAACACCAAGGCTGTCAATGCCTTGTTCGATGGCGTTTCTCGTGCGGAGTTCTCACGCGTCCAGGGTTTTCAGGAAGCCCACAAGATTTGGACGTGCCTTGAGAACTACCACGAGGGCACACCTCAGGTCAAGGCCAGGATGTACGAGACTCACCAGCGTGAATATGAGAACTTCACACAGGAGCCGGGTGAGAGCATTGACTTGATGTTCAGTCGGTTTCAATCGATTGTGAACAAAGTCAATGCGAACAGATCTGCTGATGCCCTTGAGTACACAGAGCATGAGAAGGCCCTCAAGCTGCTCTACGCACTTGATCGCTCTGTGTGGGATCTCAAGGTGAACACCATCATTGAGTCTGCTGGCTATGAGACTCTGACGGTGAACGAGCTTTTCAGCAAGCTCAAGGCCACCGAGGTGGATAACCAGACACGAGCCAAGCTCAATGGTGCCCCTCCTTCCAAGAGCATCGCTCTTGTGACTGGTCAGGTGGATCGAGCTTTAACGCTAACTCTGCTCTTGGCTTTTCTCTTGCCTCTTTGCCTTCTATTACAGATGAGCAGCTGGAGACGCTGGGCGACGACGACTTGTGCCTCCTCATCACCAAGTTCCAGTGCGTCTACCACAACTGGCTGAGGAAGAAGAACTCCGGGTGCTACAACTACGGCGATTTGAACCACTTCATCGCCGATTGCCCCAAGAAATCCGGCGGCGGCCAGAACAACCACTTCGACTACTACCGCCACCGCGACCGCGACGAGGGAGGCTCCAAAAAGGAGCGTCGGCGTCACAAGCACCGCAGTCGTGACCGGGGAGGACGCTTCGACAAGGAGTCGCTCAAGAAGCGCTTCCAGTACAAGGCCAAGAAGCGGGAGAAGGCCTTCCTGGCGCAGCTCAGTAACCTCGACAAGAGCTCTGACACCGACCGCTCTTCTTCATCGGCCTGTGCTTGGTGGCCGGTCGGCGCAAGGGCTTCTGCACCATGGCGGGCGAAACTGATGGTGCTCGTGCGTCTTCGGGTGGACATGCTACACCGATGCACGCCGACTCTTCTCCTGGATCCGAGAGTGATTCAGAGGTAAACTCCACAATTGACCTGCTTGATACAGAGGTTAGGGAGTTGTACGCCGCTCTCGACAACCAGAAGAGGCTGCTTAAGGAAGCAGCTAGAGAGCGTAGAAAGCTTAGGGCTGAGCTGGCTTGTGCTAGGGAGAAATCTAGTGAGGATGAGTGCGCTGGCTGCATATCTCACATGAACGATCTTGTTGCTCTCCATGCCAAGCATGATGAGAACGTCGTGAACTTAGATGTTGCTAAGACTTTGCTTGCTGACGTGTCTCATGAACTCTCTAAGGCCAAGCATGAACTAGAACTGGTTAAGAACGCTCCTATTGTTAGCGATGTGCTTGAATGTGATGAGTGTCCTATCTTTAAGTCCAATCTAGCTTCGTTGTAGTCCAAGTTTGCTACTGTTGTGTGCGAGCTAGAGGAGATGAAGTCTAGGCCAGTTCTGCTTGGTGCTTGCAAGCTTTGTCCCACGCTTAGGTCGGAGCTAGATGAGAAGAACGCCTTGGTTAAGTCGTTAGGGAAAACTAAGGTTGTGGAGTCTAGCCCACCTATTGACTACTCTGTTTGCCCTAGTTTGATCTCTGATTTGGATAATCTTGCGGTAGAAAAAGCCAACTTGGAGAATGAGAATACCTATTTTAGGGAAATTCTTAGTTGGGTTTCTGCTAGTGAGCCGCAGTTGGGCATGATGATTAAGCAGTTCAAGCGTGGTGATGGTTTTGGGGTCGGTTACACATACACGAAGTCAGACTTTGACAGGTTGTATGGTAAGATTGGCAAGGCTGCTGAAACACTACTAGCACGAGCACACAGCCTTCACTTGTTGACCCCACAAATGGTGTGCTTAAAGAACCACCGAAAGCACCTCCGCAGAAGTAGGTTTGGGTTCCAAAGCCCAATGAGCTGAGGAAGGGGGCTGCTCCTCCCCGTCCGCAGGCTAGGCCTCTACCTCCCAAGCATGAGGTGAAGTACCACTACGAGTTCTGTGACAGGGAAGGTCACCTGGAGGAGTTTTGCTTCAGGAAGAAGCGGGCTGTGAGGCGAGAGCAGGAGAGATGGAACGCGGACATGTACTCTGCTCGGGTGCATGGTCCTTCTTGGCGTGGTGGTAGGCAAGATGCTAGGGCGCGCCGTGTAGGTGGAGGTTAGGGAGACGGTGGTGCTTACCGTGCTCCAGCGGGTGGTCGCTTTGCCGGTCGTGCTCCTGGTCGTTTTCGGTACGGCTATGGACCACGGGACCGAGGCTTTGGAGGAGGTTTCGAGGCACCATGATTTCCTCGCGGTGGTGTTCGTCAGTCACGCGGTAGACGGGACGAGGGATACGCTTTGCCTGGTTTTGCTAACCCTTCTGTAGAGCAAATGGCTCGACACTGGTTTGCTTCTCACTTTGCTAACCCCAGTGTTGAGATATTTGCTCACCATTTGTCTCACTACTGATGTGCCATATGACCGGGAATGACCGGGAATGACAAATGGTTCTCCAGCCTCACCCCGATGCGCTCAAAGGAGTACATTGTGTTCGGGGATAATGGAAGAGGAAAGGTACGTGGACTTGGCGTTGTTCGAGTTTCTGATCACTTTACCCTGAGAGAGGTTGCTTTGGTTTCGAACCTTGGGTTCAATTTGCTCTCTGTTTCGCAACTTCTTGATGAGGGGTTTGAGGTTCGCTTCAAGGAGGGTTGTTCGCGTGTTTTGGATTCCAGGGGAGATTTGGTTTGCCAGATTACACCTCACGATCGGGTTTTCTTGGTTGACTTCTCTGGAACTCCTCTTGGCCCTTCTCGTTGCTTGTTGGCTGGTCCTTCTTCTGATTTGTGGAAGTGGCATAGGAGACTTGGACATTTGAGCTTCGATTTGTTGTCGAGACTTAGCTCACTTGGCATGATCCGAGAATTGCCCAAATTGAAGTTTGAGAAGGACCTTGTGTGCCATCCATGTCGCCATGGGAAGATGATTGCCGCTTCTCATCCGCCTGTTAATCAGGTGATGACCGCTCACCCTGGAGAGTTGCTACACATGGACACAGTAGATCCTTCTCGGGTGATGTCAGTTGGTGGGAAGTGGTATGTTCCTGTGATCGTGGATGATTTTTCTCGCTATTCTTGGGTCTTTTTCATGAGAACCAAGGATGAGGCTTTCGAGTTTGTTCGAGACTTGATCTTGAGGTTGAAAAATGAGTTACCCCAGGCCATGCGAGCGATTCGCAGTGATAATGGCACAAAATTCAAAAATACTCATTTTGATGCCTTTTGTAGTGATCAAGGGCTTGAACACCAGTATTCTTCTCCCTACACTCCACAGCAGAATGGAGTTGTAGAACAGAAGAATCGGACGCTGGTTGAGATGGCGAGGACGATGCTCGATGAGCATAGGACTCCTCGAAAATACTGGGCTGAGGCGGTTAACATCGCTTGTTACTTGTCCAACCGCATTTTCTTGCGTGCTTTCATGCACAGGACTTCTTATGAGTTGCGATTTGGACACCAGCCCCGTGTTGACCATCTCAGAATTTTTGGTTGCCATTGCTTTGTGCTGAAAGATGGAAATCTTGATAAGTTTGAGTCTCGCTCGTCTGATGGCATTTTTCTCGGTTATGCTTCTCACTCCAGAGCTTACCGTGTGCTGATTATTGATACTAACATCGTTAGAGAGACTTGTGAAGTCACTTTCGATAAGACTGCACCGTGCAATTCTTCTGTCTTTGAAGTTGCAGGAGATGATGAGCTCGGAAACTCCATCTTTGAAGATGAGGAGGAAGAAGCTGCGGAGGGCGAGGTTGAGCCTACCACGCATGCTGTGGACCCAGTTGCCTCCGCCACGAGCTCGGACGATGATGACGGCCCCGATCCGACTACGTCTACTTCACGGGGGCCGATTGAGGTGGTGACTTAGGCATCACCAGCTGCACCTGAGGAGACACCAGATTTGGTTGAGGAGGAGGCGACTTCGACGCGGGAAGCACCTCGACATATTCAGCGTCGTCATCCACCTCAACAGATGCTAGGTGATCTCAACGAGCGAGTCACCAGGTCCAAGGTAACGAGTATCGCTGGTTTTGCTCATTCAGCGTTTGTTGCCTCTTTTGAGCCCAAGGATATTGGACACGCCCTTTCTGATTCTAATTGGGTCAATGCCATGCATGAGGAACTTGAAAATTTTGAAAGAAACCAAGTTTGGTTTTTATTCGAGCCTCCACCTGCTTGTAATCCCATCGGAACGAAGTGGGTTTTCAAGAACAAGCAGGGTGAGGATGGGTTGGTTGTTCGTAACAAGGCTCATCTTGTTGCCCAGGGGTTTTGCCAAAAAGAGGGTATTGATTTTGAGGAGACTTTTGCCCCAGTTGCTCGTTTGGAAGCGATTCGGATTTTTCTTGCATTTACTGCTTCCAAGGGTTTTAAAGTTTTCCAAATGGATGTCAAATCTGCCTTCTTGAATGGTTTTATCGAAGAAGAGGTTTATGTGAAGCAACCCCCTGGTTTCGAAAATCTCAAGTTTCCAAACCGTGTTTATAAACTTCAAAAAGCTCTTTACGGTTTAAAACAGGCACCCAGAGCTTGGTATGATAGATTGAAAACCTTTTTGCTGGCTCAGGGCTTTAAAATGGGATGTGTGGATGAAACTTTGTTCCTCATGCGATCTGGCACTGATTTTCTATTAGTTCAGATATATGTGGATGATATTATCTTTGGTGGATCTTCTCACGCTCTTGTCTCCAAGTTTTCTGAGCAGATGTCCAGGGAGTTCGAGATGAGCATGATGGGTGAGCTGCAGTTCTTTCTCGGGCTGCAGATCAAGCAAACTCCCCAGGGCACGTTCGTCCATCAAGCCAAGTACACCAGAGACTTGCTGCGGAAGTTCGACATGAGTGACTTGTCTCCTCAGCCGACTCCGATCAGCACATCAACGGCGCTTGATGAGGACTTGGATGGCGAGGCAGTGGACCAGAAGGAGTACAGGAGCATGATCGGCTCTCTCCTATACCTGACGGTGACGCGGCCAGATATTTAGTTCGGCGTCGGTCTTTGTGCGCGGTACCAGGCTTCGCCGCGCACCTCCCACAGGCAGGTGGTGAAATGCATCTTCAGGTATCTGAAATTCACCCCTGAATTTGGTCTTTGGTTCTCTGCTGATTCTTCTCTGGTTTTGGTGGGCTTTTCTGATGCCGATTTCGGTGGGTGTCGTTTGGATCGCAAGTCGACATCCGGCACTTGCCAATTTCTCGGTACATCTTAGGTGTCTTGGTCCTCTTGCAAGCAGGCTAGCGTAGCGCTTTCTTCCACAGAAGCTGAGTATATTGCCACTGCTAGCTGCTGCTCTCAGATCCTATGGATGAGACAAACTTTGCAGGATTATGGACTGAGTTATGATAGGGTTCCCATTTTCATAGACAACATGTCAGCCATTAGCATTGCAAAGAACCCTGTTCTACACTCCAGAACCAAACACATAGATATCCGGTTCCATTTCCTGCGAGACAATCATGAGAGAGGCCACATAGACTTGATCCATGTCCCTTCAGAGAGGCAAACCGCAGATATTCTTACCAAACCGCTAGAGGAGGACACTTTTGCTCGCTTGCGAGGGGAGCTTGGGGTTTGTTACCCCTTTTGATCGTTGACTTTTCTTTAGTTAGCTTTGTAGGTCTTGTTTGCTCTTCTTTTGTTTTCTAGGTTTGATAGTTGCATTGTGCATATGCATTATATATGTTTGCATTTTACATTGCCTCACTTGCACTAGTATTCTTGTATACATTGCTATGATCTTCTAGTGCCTGCTAGTGTGAGTTGATAAATTTGATCATGTATAACTTGCTCCATTGTGTATATGACATCATCTGAGTTAAGCTATTTTGATTTGAAAATCTGAAAACATGATCACCCTGTCTTGGCTACTAGCATGTTAGGGCCTGTTGATATGCTTTGCTATCTTATTCATGCTAGTGTAGCTTTTCGTTCAGCAATTCACAATTGAAATGATCTAAATTTGATAAAATTGCTTGAACTATTCTTGAAATGGATTGAAAAGATCCAGGTGGGATTGCTTGTCGCACTGATCGAGCTTTCGGGATGGCTCACTTTGCACTTGTGAGAACCCGGGCAAGGCTGTGCATGACTGAAACAAGTGCCTTAAGCTTCTGATTGTCTTTGCCATAGGCTTGGCCTCGTTGCTAAGTAAAACATGACAAACTTTCAACCACTGGCATTAAAAATTGCTTGATATAAATTTGATCGAAAAATGAATGTTTGCCACATGTTTTGGCTGGTTTGGCTCACATGTATGAGTACGATTAGCACTGCTTTCCATTCCCTACTTGTTAGTGCTAGATCATGGGTGATGCTTTTATTTCTCCTAAACTGAACTTGCCTAGCTCTAGACTGATTTGATATACCCTGTTGAGCTAGATGCAGATCTTGTTTATGAATGCACACGTGCTTGTGACTAGATGTTGCTCATATCCTTGTATCCCTGAATGCTTTCACTTACACCTCCTGCATTGCATTCATTGCATAGCATCTGTTCAGGGGGAGCTTGATGTGTGCATGTTCAAACAAGGGGGAGAATTTTTGGGAGAAGTGATCGAACAAGGGGAGACTTGTTTGATTTTTGAAAAACTTGTTGTGCACAGGGCTTTGAGAGTGCATCATTTTGGGGGAGTTGCACTTGTGAGAGGGAAAAGCTTTGCTTGGGGAGTGTCTGCTTTATTTCTGTCTCTTGAGTTTTCCTCATTTTCCCTCCTCTACCAGCATGACTGCGTCGAGCGTTACCTCTGTCTTTGAGGAGTCATGTTTTGGCTTTTGATCGTTTGTGTCGAGCCGTTGCCCTTGTATTAGGGGATCGATCTATGCTTGAGTAAGTGACGGGTCTTGTCTTTCTGAGCTTTTTGTCACTTGCTTGAGTTTTTCACTTTCTTGCTTCTATTTTATCACTTCTCTGGTTCCAGGTGGTGTGCTGACAATGCACTCATCAAGGGGGAGATTAAGGAATGAGAGTACTCTATCCTGCCTGTGATGTGTGAATTGTCAACCGTGCGGTGTGATTGTGTGCTTGGTCTTTGGATTGCAGGTACACGGGCGTCGAGTGTCGACGGAGAGTTGCCGTGGAGGAGCTAGGGCCGGGCAGCAGCTGTGGCGTCCATTCCTAGATCTAGGGCGCAAGTGGCGACAGAAGGCGGGTTTCTTGGTTTGCGCCACAAAACCAAGCAGGCAGACGGCGGTTGAAGACGCCAAGTCGTGGAGGCACGGGCGTCGGTCTCGGGACTGACGGAGGCGATGGGCGTCGACGGCATCGAGGGCCTCGCTGCGGGCGAGGAGGTGACGGGCGTCAGGCGGCGTCTAGGGCCGTCAGAAGGCCGAGACAGGAACGGCGTCTAGGGCCATGGCGTGTAGGCGGGAATCTTCCCGCGCGAGGAGTTTTGGCGGTTTTCTCAAAACCGGCCATCTACCCGGGTTTCACGGACCTTCCAAAACCGTGGACCAGATCTTCATCAAGATGGCGGCATCATGGAGAAGACTTCGTTCCGAAGAAAGAACCTCAGTCGTCAGATGGGATCGTGTATAGGGGGATACTGCAGACCAACCAGTCTGACCGGACCCTGGCACCGGTCTGACCGGTCTAACCAACCGGTCCATGGAACTGGTCTGACCGGTCTACGCGGGTATAAATACCCCTTCACTTGTATTAGGTTAGTGTGGCTTTTGTAACTTGTCCGTGAATTGCTCTTTCTCCCAGGCCGCCGCCCCTGTGTCTCTCTGCCCCCGTTCTTCTCTTTAGAGTAGATTTTGTCCATGGATTGTTGAGACCTCATGTTGGATTTGATTTGGAAAGGAGGCCCTATCCTCCTCGTGCCCTCTGGGCTTTTTGAATCAATCCAATCCCCTCGTTATTGTGCCCTTGTGTGATGGATCTTGATTTCGTTTTTGGTGCACAAGATTGCGAGGATTCTACGAGCTCTTTGTTGTGATTCTCGTGCTTCTAGTCCTATCTCAAACCCTCTGGAATCACGAGCTCTTTCGAATTGGATTTCTTGAAGTCTTGAGAAAACCCCACCCCTTTTGATCTCATCCCGAAATTCTCTTGCTATGAAGATCTTTAGGGTGAGATCCCTTGTGGATATGTTCACGGGGTAGGTACGAAGCTTTTCTCCAAGTTTCATCAGATTTGGACGTGATTTGCTCGAGATTCGAGGTTTGAAGACTTGTTCACGAGTTTTTCTGGGTG
This sequence comes from Panicum virgatum, assembly GCF_016808335.1. Lineage (NCBI taxonomy): Eukaryota > Viridiplantae > Streptophyta > Magnoliopsida > Poales > Poaceae > Panicum > Panicum virgatum. The sequence goes on from NW_024376302.1 coordinate 93,523, forward strand.
CCGACTGGTCAGACCGGACAGCACGACCGGTCAGACCGGTCTAGCCGTGTTCAGGCCCCGACCGGTCAGACCGGTCCGTTGCACCGGTCAGACCGGTCCAGGCAAACAAGACTGCTGTTTTCCCGATTCGATTCCGATTTGCTTCTGAGTCTTTGCTCACCCGTTCTAGGCTTTTTGTGTTGGTTTAGCTCTTCCATAGCTATTCCAAACTTAGCCTAAAACTCTTGAGGACTTGTGGTGATTTTGGGATATAAGCCGACGGATTGAATTTCGGAAGAAATTTTGATTGGCTCCCATTCACCACCCTCTGGTCGCCAGTTTGGGTCCATCATCTCAAAACCAAAATCTTTTGCTTATTTTCTGCGTTGTGTTTGTCCTGCCGCTCGTTCCTATTATTCTTCACGAGTGTTGCTTATGTGACGAAAAAGGTCAAGTAGTTATTTTGCGTGAGACTTCAGAGCATCGGTGCCGGAATGCATGGTTTTTTTGAGGGGTCACTGTTTCTTTCTAATACAGGGCAATTGATGTAGCATTTCATTGCAACTAAGACGCCTGCTTTGTTTTGGTGCGCGACGAGAATATGACATCACTAGATAGTAGTGATTCCCCATGCTCTGTTTTGGTGTGCTCTGTTCTAAGGATTACTCTAGTCTGCAGAACATGGTGCCGAAACATGCATGTCAGGTCAGCGGTCCCAGGTGTGCGGTCACCTTCTAGTTCTAGCAAAGATCGCACCCATTGCTTATTTTCTGCATTGTGCTCTGTTCATCTCATCTCATCTGTTATTATTGATGCATTGCATGGATAATTGATGACCCTCTATGCTCTGTTCTGTGCATATCTCTGCTCCGACCAACCGGCTGCCGGCAACACTCGTCAGGAGCGAACTGCCTGTATTATCATCCTCGCTGATTAGCTTCTCTCTCACTTACATGTGGGTCTCACCTATCATCACCCACCTCTACTCCCTGCTCTTCTTCCTGTATTATCATCCTTGCTGATTAGCTTCTCTCTCACATGTGAGTCCCACTTGTCATCACCCACCTCTACTCCCTGCTCTTCTTCTTCCAGTTCCCTCCACCGCCGGCCGGCGAAGCCAAGGGATGGATATGATGCGGAGAAACACATGCATCAAGCCAATTAATAGCTTGGAGGAGCCAAGATTGACCAGCAATATAATTCAGCCAAGATTGCAATCTGTGCTGTGTTATTCGATCGATCGCAAAATTAAAGATAGTTGCCACGATCGAGCATATTTAATTTAATTGTGCTATATATTATTAGTTAATCGATCGCAAGAGAGATGACCACCAGTTGCCACCGGCGGCGCTCACCGGCGGCACGGACATGTGCACGTCGAGCTCCACCATCACATACCCCTTGGACACCACCAGCTCGACCATCCTCCACGTCAGGTAGCCGGCGACGCGCCGGAGCCGGCCCGTGCCGCCGACCACCGCGACCTCCGCCTTGTCGTCGTAGACCCCGACGCGGCCGGCCACGGAGAAGGTGCTGCCGCTGTACGGCCCCGCGGTGAGCGCGACGGTGACGGCGGCAACGGCAAGCACCTCCTCGTGCTGGGAGGCCAGCACGTAGGTGCCCTGCGCCCGGCCGACGGCCCGCGCGCCGGCGTCGGGCTCCTCCGTCACCACATCGTCGATCGCCGCCGTGTCGCCGAAGTAGGCGCCCCGCTCGACGTCGTGCGGCGGCCCGACCCGTGGATGAGGTGGATGGCCGTCGTCCCCGGCCCGCGCATCACGTCGTGCATGTACAGCCGCAGGTGCACCGGCTGCGGGCGGCCGGACTCGGCGGCGAGCAGGAAAGCCGCGCCGGCGACGGCGATGAGCTGCTTTGCGGAGGAGCTGGGGGCCATTGTGAGAGCTTGGGACTCAGCGAGCTGTCTCGATCGTCCGTCTTGCTTATAGCCGGTCGGAGCGATCGAGGAGACATAAAGTAAGACAATGTGCATCACGTGTTGTCAGAATGTACATACTCTGGCGGTTTCTTATTAACTAGTTTAGATGCACATGCGACAGGCACGTAAATTAAAAAAACCTAATTAGATTTTAACTTAAAATATATTTATTTAAATAATTAAAGTAATATTGAAAATAAATTTCAAAATATGTATCATGATAAATATTAACGATACAAATTCAATGCAACAGGTATAATTAAGAATAAAACTGTGGACGACCAAAATTGGCATTAGACAATACAGACCGGTCTAACAGGTGCGCTCTAGCGGTCTGACCGGTCAGACGCTGTAGTCGGTCCGCCAGCAGCCGACCAGTCTGACCGGTAGGGTCGACCGGTCTGACCGGTCCAAGTGGAATTCGAGTACAACTAGGGATTTTAATAGATTTAAATCTTCTAATAGGATTTCTTACGGGATAAATCCACTCCACCCTATAAATATAAAGGGTCATGGCCGATTAGGGTATCCAATCGATCAAATACAAAACTTTTATCTTTTTTACTTTCTTTTTGCCCTAGCTTTTTCCCATCTACTATCTGTTGTTCCTCCTTCGTCTCTACGTCTATTGAGGGCATTCTAGGTGGCCTGCCGACCTTAGAACAACCCTGCGTGCGCCTGCCCCGACAGGTCCTTCCCAGGTGACGTTCGTTAGTTTCGCCGCCGGCCTGCCCGGCGACAACCAGTCTGACCGGTATACTCGACCGGTCTGAGCATCGGTGCTGTGTTGTGCCGTTGCTCGCTGCGCGTTCTAACGCTTTGGTGTGTTGGCCCTAATTCTGTGCCAACATACTTTTTGGCGACTCCGCTGGAGAAAAGAAAAAATAAATCGGTTGCCATGACCGTATTCCTAAACCTGGTGAAGTTGATGCTGCCAATATTCGGAGACCGAATGTTCAACAACTTCTGGCCGAGCATCAGAAGATTCTTGATGGCATCCAGAAGAAGATCAGAGAAGAGAAGGAGAAGGAGATCCAGATGCTAGAAGAATAAGCCATGAACCAGTACATCTCGCACTTCTCCATCGACCGACAAGGAAAGGTCACGACGGATGCCGCCTTCGATGCTTCACAATTTGAGGTAAAATTCGATGAGAACGAACAGCATGTCCTTAATTCTAAAGTAGCTAATGCTATAGATAATGCTATTTCTTCTCATATGAATAATAAGTTGAAATTTATTGGTCAAAATATGCATGATATGTTTGATGATCGCTTTAGCCAAATTGAAATAAATCTTGGTATGAAGTTTGTCGGTAATAATGCATGTACATTAAATACCGATAAGACAATGCATGGTTCGGCAATTCCAACTAATAATGTTATTGTGACTAATTCGGCTAATCAGCGAAACTGAATTAATTATAATGCATCACCTAATGCCAATGTGCCATATGGGACAGCAAGTTCGTTGCGACATTCTACACCGCTGAACTTTGTTCAACCTAATAATACACCGATCACTAATCGGCTTAACGCCGATGATGTTGGATCAGGTAGTATTAAAGAGGAGGTGATTAAGACATTTCGGCAAACTTTTGGCATAGAGACTAAAGCAAAATGCCGATTTTATCAAAGACCATACTCTGAGAATTATGATTATGTTGCATATCCTCAAGGGTTTAAAATTCCTGAATTTGTTAAATTCATAGATGATGATAGTAGAACTACATTGGAGTATATTAGTCAATTTATTATACAATGTGGTGAAGCTAGCACTAATGATATTTACAAATTAAGGTTATTTCTTTATCTCTATCGGGTGCTGCATTTACTTGGTTTATTTCATTGACACCCAATTCAGTTTCACTTTTGCTGATTTAGAGCAAAAATTTCATAATTATTTCTTTAGTGGTGAAACTGAATTGAAATTGTGACATCTTACATTAGTTAAGCAAAAGATACATGAATGTGTTTCTGAGTATATTAGAAGATTTAGAGATACTAGAAACCGATGCTATAGTTTGACAATTTCTGATAGAGATTTAGCTGATCTAGCTTTTGCTGGTTTATTTGATTTTCATAAAACAAAGCTAGAGGGACAAGAATTTCTAATGTTAGTCAAATCTTACAAAAAGCTTTGTCTAATGAAAGCCGAGCTAAAGAGGCTAGAGATTCACAAAAGTCCAATGAAAAGCCTAATCGTCCTGTTTATGTGCTTGGTTGTGATTCCAATTATTCGGACGATGAAGGTAAAGATGTTTATACCGCTGAATTTGTTTGGCCCTCCAATGATAAACCTTGCGTTCGCGGTTCTCTTAAGCCGATTCATAAAGATCGGCAAGAAAAATTTAGTTTTGATGTATCCAAATGTGACAGGATATTTGATGAATTATATAAGAATGGATACATCAAGATGTCACATGCCATACCGCTGCTTGAAGAATTAAAGCGGCGAGTTTATTGCAAATTTCATAATATTTTCTCTCATGCGACTAATGATTGCAATGTACTTCGGAGGCAAATTCAATCAGCTATTAATGAAGGCTGAATAATTGTTCCACAAATGAAGGTGGATCAGAATCCCTTTTCTGCACATATACATATGCTTGAATTGACTAATCCTAAAGTGTTAATTCGGCTAAATCATACCGAATCAGCAAAAGGGAAGAATATAATTATTGGTGAAGAGAGATCTGAGCTTTCGAAATCTTACCAGGAAGCTCCAGCAAAGAAGGTCTCTGAAGATTCATTGAAGAATTCAGCGCTAGGGGGGCAAGAAAAGGACAAAGGCGCCAGGTCTGATCAGACCGGTCTAACCGGTCGCTCTAGGAGTTCTGGAAAAAATTCCAGAAATAGTAAAGAAAAAGAAAGGTCGAGTTTTAAAGAACTCTTGGCCAAATATGAGAAGAAAGGGGTCGTCCAGAAACAGAGGGGACGGCCAGATAGAGCCAAGGATACAAAGCCATCATCGTCTCAAGAGCAATCGAGTTTAAGTCAAGGTAATTTATTTAATGAACCGATTGCTTCATGGTATTGCTGGTATCTTGTTATATGCCCTTGGATTATAGTAGGATGCACATGCAGTTTATTATATTCATTATCCTCTATATAAACAAGTTTTGCTTCACAACGACCGATTAGCGATAATCTGATAAAAAAGAACATTGATTGCAGCAAAGAGTGTGAGAAGAGCATAAAACAAGATTCAAAATATCTACAGCCGAGGTGGTGTTCCTCAGGCTTGTCTCATACCCAAAAGAGAAGGCTGCAATGGATGCGCAAGAAGGAGTCCATGGAACAGTAAGCAGAGGTTGTACCAACAAGGTCAGCAACAATGAAGCAGGTATGGAGGCCTAAGCAAATTATTTCTTCACCAGCTTGAAGAAGAAGCAAGATATGACCGATAAATTGTTATCGCCCTTAGCATAAAAAATAGCCGATGTATTCATCGCCCTTAGAAAAAAAATTTCCAGAAGAGTTTTTTTAACACGCAAGTTTTGCCAAAGAACAGGAGGGCATATGTTGACGACCAAATTGGCATTAGACAATACAGTCCGGTCTGACCGGTGCGCCCTAGCGGTCTGGCCGGTCAGACGCTATAGTCGGTCCGGCAGCAGCCGACCGGTCTGACCAGTAGGGTCGACCGGTCTGATCAGTTCAAGTGGAATCCGATTACAACTAGATATTTTAATAGATTTAGATCTTGTAATAGGATTTCTTGCGGGATAAATTTACCCCACCCTATAAATATAAAGGGTCACAGCTGATTAGGGTATCCAATCGTTCAAATATAAAAACCTTTATTTTTTTACTTTCTTTTTGCCCTAGTTTTTTCCCATCTACTATCTATTGTTCCTCTTTCGTCTCTACGTCGATTGAGATCGTTCTAGGTGGCCTGCCGACCCTAGAACAACTCTGCGTGCGCCTGCCCCGACGGGTCCTTCCCGGGCGACGTTCGTTGGTTTCGCCGCCGGCCTGCCCGACGACAACCGGTCTGACCGGTATACCCGACTGGTCTGAGAATCGGTGCTGTGTTGTGCCATCGCTCGCTGCGCGTTCTAG